>NC_081844.1:93845960-93941960 GCF_963259705.1 Myotis daubentonii | reverse complement strand
ATTCCAGTCAAGGACATGTACCTTGGATGTGGGCACATCCTCGGTGGGGAGTGTGCAGGAGGCAGCTGATCGATGTTTCTCTCTCATCGATGTTTCTAACTTCTCTATCCCTCTCCTTTCCTCTCTGTAAAAAAATCAATAAAATATATTAAAAAAAAAAAAAAAAGAATCCTCCCTATATGTAGGTTTAGCAGATGGAGAAAATTTTGCTTAGACATCAGCATCTTTGTTTGATTACAAAACTGCTGAAGTTAGGAGTAACTGCTGCTGAAGTGAGAGAAAAACATTAACTCCAGCTACTGCTCCACTTTACTGTGGTGTTGGGAGGAGGCAAGAGAACTTTGTAATAATCATTGATCTCTTTCTGGAAAAAGAGCTGTGTGAAAAAAAAAAAAAAAAAAGAGCTGTGTGAAGGTACACTACAAAAAAATCCCTCACACTTTGTAAAATGCTTCCCAAAGCATTTAACTTACATGAGTTTAATTTGATGTGGAAAAAGTATGCAAAACCAAAGATAATGCTTCAGGATGTAATACCAAAGGGAAACTAACACTCCTGGGTCATCCGAGTCTTCCAAGGCCCTTGGCTTCTACAATTCAACAGACCTTCCACTCTGGTCACTGGAAGGTTAATCTACAGGACACTTTTATGCGTTAGGCACCTGGCTTGACACATTATGAATAAAGGCCTTTTTTTAAGTCTACCTATGATCCTTTGGGTTGACAAATGATTCATTTGAAACAAAATCAGTTATGTTCTTTCTTAGTTTTATTATGATTAAAGGACCACTCTATGTACTACCTTGATATCCATTACTCAATAATTATTGGCAATAGGTTTCATAATGTCAGTCTCATTATAGAACAGGTAACAATAGAGCAGTAAGGTTATTACCATTTACAACAGGTTAACATAAGCACACTGTAGACTGAAGAGCTATTACCAGCAATTTTCACTGGCAAACCCAGCCCTAAGTAATTAGATATCAAAGACTACTGTTAGATAAAGAACCTGACATCACTATCAGAAGAGATTTCCAACACTAAAAATGTTAAAGATCTTACCTATGTATAAATTGGATCTGAATTCCACATTGTGGTCTCGCACTGCCATTTCTTGTGCTTCTAAAAGAATCTTAAACAAGGAAAAGAAAGGCAGTCATATGACTGACCCTGAACTAAAATGAAATTAAATTTGTCATTTCTTGTTGTTCTCTCTATGACCGCTAGTCACATGCCTCCAGTTTACAGTCAGTTTTAAAAAGAGACTATCAACTGATAACAGTACCAAGGAGAAGGGGTACAGTGAGTGAGCTTTCCTTTCTCAGACAAGAATTGCAAATGCAAGGAATACAGTCCATCAGGCCAGGTTTTAACTGGAATGTGTGAGCTGTGAAGGAGCAGATAGCAGCCCTTGCAGCAGTACCCTTCGTAATGAATAGCATGTCTTTGAGTCTGAGACTTGCCAAAAAGTTCAAGAAGCTCAAGAACTAAATCTTATTGAAAATACTTAAACTTCATATCCACAGTAACCATTAACAATATCAGACAAGTAGAAAAAAACATACTTGAAATTTTCCTTTAAGAATTACTACATTTAAACTCCATACATATTTTGAATTAACTTCCTCCAGACCACATTTTTAGAAACAGGAAAATTGTCAGAAATAACAGAAATCAGATCTTTCACTCCTTTAGATAAAGAATATAGTACAAAGCTGGTACACAACAGACATTCAGTAATTGCATTCTGAATTGGATTAAAAATAGGCATTGGATTATATGGAACCTCTGAGAAGTCTGAGTCCATCAATCGTTAACTATTCACCTACTAAACTGAAAAGATAAGATCTGACTTTAGGTGAGAGACTTAACTGAAGTATAGAAAATAATGCTGATATCCCTGGATATCCTCAAACCAGCTTTTTGAAACACGAGTCAGTGAATTTACCATCAGTCCATTTATACATAGTAAATCAGCTACACTTAGAGCCGGGTCTTTAAAGATCATCTAATCCAATCCCACCTATTTTACAAACAAGAAAAATGGGACCAGACAGATTATCACAATAGAAATATGAGAAAAAGGACTAGACTCCAAGTCTCTGGAATCCCAGTCCAATGTTCTTTCCACTCAACTAGTTAGAAAATCATAAACTCTCAGTTGTGGAATTGATCAAAAAAAATATTCTAAAAAATATATCAAGCCCCAAATCATTAAAAATAACATCTATCACTATTACTTCAAATATAAATGTCTGGTGCAAATAAAAGCATCACAAGAAAAAATGCTTAAAGCACATGACATTCCGAAGGTATAAGGGCACTAATGAAACTGAGCATCCTAAATCTGTATTATATACACTAGGCATTAACACCAGGGAATTCAGAATGTAGGCTGAGCTTACTAACACTTGCAAGACAGCTATGGTGCCCTCACCTCAAATCTTAGTTTACCTCTTTAATTATTTGGGCTCCTTTTTTGTCACTGAATTCCAATTGAGCCAAAGCCTGGTCAATGGACATTCCTCGAATCTAGAATTAAGGAGTGAGAGACAAGAGAAAATTAACTTACAAAACCAATGTTCTCATTTCAACAAAAAGCAAAAGTCTCTCTTTTTTTTAAATTCTTTATTGTTGAAAGTATTACATATGTCTCCTTTTTCCCCCATTGACCTCTCGCCACCCGCTCCCACTCCCCAGCACAGGTCCTCATCCTCCTACTGTCTGTGTCCATTGGTTATGCTTATATGCATGCATACAAGTCCCTCAAGTCTTACATAATCTAAATAACTTATAAAAATAGCTAAGTAGTTATACGCTGATTATATCTCAATAAAACTGGGGGAAAATTTTAAATAAAACTAGTGGCCCAGTGCATGGATTTGTGCACATTGAAAGGAAATTAGAAGAAATATTTTAATATCGCTATTTGCCCTTTCTCTATAATAGAAGTGTCAGAGATCAAAGAAAATTAGTAAAATGTATATGAAATATATTGATTAATAAATAAACAATAACATGATATAACAACAAACACATGATATAAAAACAACACATGATATAAAAACAAAAACATGACATAAAAACAACAAAAACATGATATAAAAACATTGATAAAAACAATGACTGATAAATTGATTAAACTTATTCTAGTATCTCCCTGTATACCACATTAAGAGTAAAAACACTTTCAGAGTGCTTGTCTAATTTCCCTTGCAATGAAGTATTTACAACTTTAATATCACAAGCTCTTGGAACTGAAGAGAAAGCAACATATAAACCATGTCCGAAAACGGATTCAGATAGGAATATTCCCACTCTGTCTAGAATTTGTCCTTGTGATTTATTAATAGTCATTGCAAATGCTGGCATCACAGGAAACTGTCTTTGAGTTAATTTAAGTGGGAGGCCAGTGTCAGACAGAGACAAATACAGCGCATGCTGGAGTCAACGTTTATTTTTAAATTGCCAGTGCATGTCATATGTACCAACTGGCCGGCCAGTCAGTCACTTAGCCTTTTATATATATAGATATATATAAATAGCTAACTAAATGCAGGCAAAAGAAAAGTTTGAGAAGGAATGCCACTGTCAAAATCAAGCTTAAACATGTTAACCATAAAACCTAGGTTGTTAATAGTTTCAATAATATTAAAAGAAAGCACACATGACAGAGAGATCACAGTGGGCTAGGACCACACTAGGCAATAAAGGCATCTCTTTTTCCTACAGGACAAATGCATTACATGTATATTTGCTGCTTTTGTCACCTCTCATACCTACATTTCATTTTCCAGAGAAAAAACATAGAAAGCAACAGTTTTGAAACAGGTTGAATCAACTCTTACAGGTGAATAAACTTGCTTTCTGGATTCTCTGGTTATAGCCAGGTTCCTGATGCCTTTTTCTAAATATCTATGTATCCAATGTGACACGGTTTCTCAGAAGAAAGGTAAAAATTAAGCAAAATCACTCATCTCTGAGCAATCATTTTTGAATTACCTACCAACTGTCTGAAAATGCAATTATATTCCTCATTTTTTAGAGGCAATTATATTCCTCACTTTTTTTTGATTTTTCAAATCCTGGGGGGAAGTCATAGCCTAGCTTCTTTAACTAAATATTACACGGTAGTAGTTATTTTAGCTTACCAATTTTGCCAAATACCACATCTTGTCTCTGCTGTACTTTATTTGTCTTCGACAATGGTAGATTTCCTTACAAATAGAAAAAGAAAGAAAAACTTTAGCAAGTTTATACCAAAATAACAATAATGGTTTTGCTCAGTGGTTGAACCAGGAGGTCACAGTTCGATTCCTGATTCCAGGTCAGGGCACATGCCTGGATTGCAGCCTAAAAACCCAATGAAGGGTGTTCTCTCTCTCTCTCTCTCTCTCTCTCTCTCTCTCTCTCTCTCTTTCCCTCCCTCCCTCTCCCTTCCTCTCTGAAATAAAAAAAATAATTTTTTTAAATGACAGTAACATAGTGTTAATAAAGTTTTGACTTTCTATGCCTAATGAAAATTCTGTCATAAGAAATAAAAACATTATTAATATTTGTAGATTCTTTCTCCCTACACAAGATTATATATTTTCCAAAGTCTCACTATATTAAAAAAAAAATTGCTAAGGGAAAAATAGAAATTACAAAATGACCAGTTTGTGCTAATGTGTGCTATATTTTTATCCAGAGGAATAGTAAAAGATTTAATGAAATTAAATGAAAGTATTTTTTAAACATTTAGTTGGCTAAAGGACAAAAAAAAAAAGAATAACAAGAAAAAAAGTTTGCTGTTAGTGAAGAGAACAACTTTGAAATGGACAGAATAACTGTTCTCACCAGTCTGCCAGGTGTTTGGTCAACAGCATAGGTTCTAAGATCAAGCCGCCTGGGCTGGAAGCCTAGCTCTACCATGTACTGACCACAGAACCCAAGCTCCTTAACCTCTCTCGGCCTAAATTCCTACTTCTTTAAAATGAAGATAATATTACCTACATCATAAAACCATAAGAATGAAATAAAATAACATGTTTAAAAAAGCACTTTACATTGCCTAGCACATGGTAAGATCTTAGTAAATGTTAGTTTTGTTACCTTCTATTTACAGTGGTAGGTACATCCTATTTAATTTTCTTAAATATATTTTTTATTGTTGATGGTATTACAGATATCTCCCATTTCCTTCCTCCTCCCCCGTTTAATTTTTTTAAATCAATAATCCATTAAGTAATTTATAACTCACAAAGCAATCATCAAATTCTATTTGATCTAACTCTATGGGTCGGGAGAGGAAACATTTTACAATCCTTTTACAAAGTGAAAACCAGAGAAATACAATGTCTGGTAGCTATATTTTCGAAGTTCCCCTTCTGACTCTAAAACCCGCATTATTTCCACCACTATATGCTATTAACTCACCTATACAGGATATAATGTGCAAAAGAGTTATTTGAATGAAGCAAAAGGAGGTCTAAATTATGAAACACGTAAGCCAGCAGCTACATACTGCCACTTTAAAAAATGTAGGAAACATTTGTCAAGGCAAGCGATAACAAGGAGACCTGAGAATTTTCTAACATCGACTCCTGCAGGAAATTTTCAAATGCCTCAGAAACAGCAGTTTTCTCAAGTGGCCATCTTTTAATCTGTAGCACATTTCATTTCAGTTGCAATAGAAGCTGACAGGCTGAAAACTGTAGCAATACCCTAATTACATTTTCAGCAATAAAGTGTTCTGGGGAGCACAGGAGAGGAAAGAAGAACTGTCGTGACTGATAATATTAATTTGCAAAAATTAATACACTCAAAAAAATATTTTATATAAAAACATTTCAATTCTTGGTACCCCATGGTGGGCTCTCTTTAAACCTGAATTGTAGATAATTATCTTCAAATTTTGTAAAAAAGATGTAATCCTGGCAAGGGCATGGGAAAAGAGGACTCAGGAGTTTACAAAAAGGGGGAAAGTTATTCAATCCTCCTCTTCTAAAACTAAAAAGCTCTACATTTACCTTAGGCACGTGCCATGCCTAAGGATACTTTCTTAAGATAAACCAAGTGTTACTATAAATCTGGTTAAACATCACTGATATTAATTAACCATATGGTAAATGAGGTAAAGTTAGGATATAATGCACAAAATAGTTATCCAATGAAGTAAAAGTAAGTCTAAATTATGAAACATCAAAACCAGGAACTTTTAAAGATGATGAAAAAGTGTCACCTAATAAAAGTCCTTACAAGAGCCTATGTGAACCCACATTAATAATATATAAGCATGACTTTTTATCAATAAGATATGGCTCTTATAGAAATGGTTTCTTAAACAGTTATGATCTACAGGGTGGGGCAAATAACACAATAATTAATAAATAAAACAAGAATAGCTGTTTCAAATATTCACAACTGTAAACCTACTTTGCCCCATCTTGTAGTCTCACTATACTTTTAATTTACTTAAAATAGCTTTTATCAAAGATACTACAAAAGTAAACTTAATCCCAAATTAACAAAGTATGACTATTATAAGGAAACTGTATTAATTTCTTTCTGGCTCATTTTCTTTACCACGATGAACCCACATGTAAGATAAAGTCTACATAGGAAACTATATTGTTTGTAAATTTGTGCTAATTTAATTAGGTGGGTAGTCTTAAAATAACAGGAGTGACCGAAAACATGCCTAACTTAGTGACATTCTTTTTAACTTACTGCTATAGGATGTACTCAATACCCCATTCACTATGATTTGTTTAACAACATATTCCAATGCTGAAGATCAGAATGATGTAGAATGGGAAATATTATCTCTCCCTCTGTTAAATTAGAAATAAAACTAATTTTTAAAATGTTTGCAGCCAGCAGATTGGTAAGCCTAAGGGACACTGCACATAATGTCACAGTGCATGAATTATGTGGCTAGATGAGCAAATTATGCCCTATTAATAAGGTAGGTATTTATGAAGGGCATTAATATTGCAGTCATATTAGGTATTAGTGATACACCAAAGTCCCAAAAGGATTACTCTCTCAAACAAAATCTGTACAACATAGAAAATTAAATTAGGTTTCTCAAAGTGCCTATATAAAAGCAAGCCAAATATTTTCATACAGGCACTTGTATAATGAGTATAAATGATATAAAAAAAGTTAATCAAAATAGTTTCAGGAAATACAATATATAACAAATGACTGGAGTGGCATTGTTCTTCCTTTGCTAAAGTTAAGTAAATGACCTACAGTTAACTATTTTAATTTTGACATTTGGTATGAATCCTGGAATACATTTTTTTTTTTAACAACCAAAACAGACTAATGCTACAAAATATAAAATTTTGCTCTTAGATTCTAGACCTGACAAATACTATTATGATTTATTTACTTCCAATTAATATATAAGTTCAAAGAGCTCAAGTAAGAAGTAAAGAAAGCTCATTAATTCTAGGAAATATGTGATTTATAATAAACTGTGCAAATATGTAACATTTTCTAATTTTTTTTTAATTACAAAATGGAGTCAATACTTAATAGTACAGTAATAGAGATGGAGGAGGGTATAGAGGGGATAAATGGTGATAAAATTAAAGAAAGAAAAATTCTTAATAGTATAGATTGTTACAAATCTAATTTTAAATTTTGATGGCATGATAAAATATGAAAATTAAAAATGTGTTTAAACTATTAGCATCTCTTTCTCCTCAGATTTCCCAATCAGGTGGGAATTCTTTAAATCAACAAATTAACTCCCTTAAATGAGAAAATAAAAAGAAAACATAAAACTGCATTAATTCAGACCAATACTTAGCAACTGAACCTTAATAAAATGTATGTGGTCAAATTCATATAAAAAATAAGCAAATAACATTATTTAGACCATATGGATTATCCAGGAGCCTTAATCCCAAAGGCCTTTAAAAGATGTTTGCTGACCTGAATGATTTATAATTAACACAGTAATTCTATTTCTATAGTATTTACCAGTTTATTTACTTAAGGATTCCAATGTTCCCTTCTTGTTTATGCTATCACTACTTGCTTAAACTTTTTTTTTTTTTTTAATTTCAGAGAGGAAAGGAGAGGGAGAGAGAGAGAAAAACATCAATGAGGAGAGCGAATCACTGATTGGCTGGCTCCTACACACCCCACACTGGGAACTGAACCATGACCTCCTAGTTTATAGGTTGACACTCAACCACTGAGAGACACTGGCCAGGCATAACCTTTTAAACAGATGTAAATATATTCCACAGTAAATTCACATTAAGCTGATATCAGTCATATCTCAGATGAGTAATCACAAGCAATTTGAAGAGGGTAAAAGAATTCTGAGCAGCTAAAGATTAAAATAAAACTTGATTAAATTCAAACCTTACGTTCAAAGATTTGTGAATTATAAAACAACCAAGTGTGCCCATATTCAAATATAAAACACTGGAAAATCACATATGATTTAAATATTGGTCAATAGTTTAAGTCATTCTTGCCCACTCCTCATGCTCCATTATCAAGAATTCATTAGCAAACCCCTTAAAATAAAAAAATGAGTAAATCTCAAACTACTAGCTTAGAGTTAAGGCCCCTATCTGGGAGGTTAATAACGTAAGGCAAACAAAAAGGAACAACAAATACCATCTTTTAAAACTTCCAAAGAGATAAACCCAGTACATTTTCTTTATCAATTAAAGGATTATGCCAACTGCTGTATATTTTTTTCTTTTCTTAACATGGAATAATAAATCACTGCGGGCCACAGAAGAGTGCCAGAGCTTTATCAAAATTTAGAAATTGGTTCTATCACAAACTTACTGCTGGTCTCCGAGGTTCTCCAGGCAGTTGTGGAGGATAAACAATTTTATTCTTCTTCTCCCATCTTCGAGAAATGTCAAGAGAAGCACTTGTGTGGATGTGTGATTGGGGTAAAACACTCTGAGATGGAAGAAGCCTGTAAAACAACAGACACTTAGCCTCTTTTTGCAGAGCCTACATGTCTTCTGAGCCATATCGGTTCCATTTTGACAGAAACTATTTAAGGATCACAAATGGAAACATTCCAGACATATTCATTAATAGAGGCTGCTTTTACATAAAAAAGCTCAAAGAGCTAGTTTATCAAAGGCTAGGAAGAATGAAAAGTTAATAATTTGAATAAAGTTAAATAATAAATATTCACCCAAGATATCTTGCTCTCACTGACCAATAAATATGACTCTGTATTATAAGGCAGCTCAGTCCTAAAGCAGATTTAAAGACATAATGCATTGCTGACCTGATGTGTAGATTTCCTCAACTTTGTTGAGTAAGAAGACAAATAACATTATTTTATAAACACTAAGAAATTAATGGATAAAGTTGGCATGATGTGTCTCCTGATAAAAGAGCATGCCACCCGCCATCCATGAAGTAGTCTTTCCACAAAATTAACCTAAACTGATAAAGCCTCTAGATTCAATACAGGAAATACATAGAGAGATCATATCAAACAACATCAAGAGAATGCACTCAGCAAAATCCAAGCTGTACAAAACTCTACAAGACAAACAACCCATTTTCTTCAATAGATAAACTCTAAGGGGAAAAAGAGAGCTGAATTAAGAACCTACATATTAAAGATGTAATATAAACAATTACTTCCAATGCGTGGACTATTATTTCAAAAATATGACAGCTACTTAACTATTGAAAATTTAAACATTAAATGGACATTTGATTCTTAAAGAGATATGTAGTGAAATATTTGTGGATGAAATAATATAGTGGCTAAGACAGTGATGGCGAACCTTTTGAGCTCGGCATGTCAGCATTTTGAAAAACCCTAACTTAACTCTGGTGCCGTGTCACATAGAGAAATTTTTTGATATTTGCAACCATAGTAAAACAAAGATTTATATTTTTGATATTTATTTTATATATTTAAATGCCATTTAACAAAGAAAAATCAACCAAAAAAAATGAGTTCGCGTGTCACCTCTGACACGCGTGTCATAGGTTCGCCATCACTGGGCTAAGATCATTTTCAAAATATGATGGGCGAGAGTAGAGGCTATAGATAAAACAAGATTAGCCATGTGTTAATAACTGCTGAAGTTGGGTGATGGGTTCATCATATTGTCTACTTTTGTGTATATCTGGATATATCCAAGTAGCACAACGAACTTAGATGTTTCCCTACTGCCTGTAGTATAGAGTCCCACATTATAAGGCCTTTTATAACCTAACCCCAACCAGGCCTTTTAGCTTATCCACTTTATGGCCTAGCCACAGAGACATGTTTTGTTCCCTGAATAAGGCACACACTTTCATATCTCTACACTTTTGGCGCCCTCTTAGCGCAACAGGCAGCGCGTCAGTCTCATATCTCTACACTTTTGTTAATATTGTTTTCTCCTCCCTGATTGCCTGAGAAATGCTTATCCTGTTTAAAGTTCCACCTCAGAAGTTACTTAGTCCATCTCCCAGACAACCGTTCCCTCAATGATCTCCGTACTTGGCTCTTGCCAGCCACTCAGCAAGGAGCTGGACTACTGTACCTGTGGAACAATGAGTTCCTGTAGTAAGGAACAGATTTGAGCATCGAGGGCAAGCATGGCATCCTTTGTGTTCCAGCACCAAGGACAACACCTGGCCTAGGGATAATGAGTAAATACTTAACCCAGACTTCCATATTCAAAGTTGTTGTATATCGGCAGATTCTCACACAATACAAATGTATTCCAATGTTTTACATGAAAAGTACAAAAGTAGGATACATGATGTTAGAGGGCAGGATTTCCTAATGCAACTATAAGCCAGGTGATGAGGGCAGAGAGTATGGAGTCATGCAGACCTGGGTCTAAATTCTAACTCTAATTTACTAAAAGAATGGCCTTGGGGAAGCCACATAACTTTCTAGAGCTCTGGTTTCTCAACAGGAAAAGGAGTAATAATAGTAATTACTTCATAGGCTTCTTCAGTAGCTCAAATGAGATACGGTAAGTTAAATACTTAACCTGACACTTCATAGGGCTCAATAAATTGTAGGTATTATTTTTAGATTGAGAATACCTACCTCACTTGGTTGTTGGTAAATTAGTAATTAATGTGCTGTATCTTACAGTATCAAGGAGATGATAAACACTGATAGCTAGTATTAATTTTAAATTAGGCGCTCTGAGCAGTTAATTCTTTCCTGTTCTCTGAAAAAATAAATCCCGTGAACTGTAAACTTCATATTACACCCTTTCAAATCTTCTCACGTTTAAGTCATATCATTTATGTTTCTACAAAGTTGTAATTAACTATGGGCACACTAAGTTTGTCACCTCTTTGGGCTTCATTTTCTTTATCTATGAAAAGAGCAATTGGACTATGTCATCTCTAGGGTCTCTCCAAACCTTAATTCTGCTTCCAGTCCAAATATACATAGTAAATATACATCTGGTCATTTAGATGACCAAAGTAAATTAAACACATTATAAATTAATAATGACAAAGTTTTCTGAATACTTACAATACTTTCAGGACTCAAATGGTTCATAAGATGAATTATCAAGTAAAAACAAAACTTCTGTAATCAAATTAAATCATTATTCCAAATTGGGTACTAATTCAGAAGTGTATTAAATCCAAAGTTCTTATGTGCCCTCTCCTGGCCAGCTGTTAGAATAACACTAAATCAAAAAAATAAAATGTAATCATAAGGTAGAATTGAAAATAAAACTAATTCAAAATTGAAGCTTTTATAACACCTTTTTATGTGAGAAAGCCTATGAAGGGTCACTTGAAAAAACAAACTCAAGAAAAGGAAGTTGCTGGAATTAAAAACAATGGCATAGGTTATTGCTATTGTTTTCCAACAAACATTCATTTTTTTAAAATTGATTTTAGAGAGAGAGAAACATCGATGTGATAGAGAATCATCAATCAATTGCCTTCTGTACACACCCAGACCAGGGACTGAAGCTGGATATATGCCCTGACTGGAAATCAAACCAACAACTTTTCAGTGTACGGGATCACGCTCCAACCGAACTATACAGCCAGGGCAAACATTAAATTTTAAGTTTGCCTGGAGGTCCAGTTTACTGTTAGCATTCTAAAGAATCAAAGTAAGCTAAATCTTTTTTTTTTAACTTGTTTTTACTATTGATTTTAGAGAGAGAGGAAGAGGGAGAGAGAGAAACATGGATGTGGAGAGTAACATAGATCAGCTGCCTTCTGCATGAGGGGCACTGGAGATTGAGCCCCAAACCCAGGCATGTACCCTGACTGGGAATTGAACCTGTGACCTCTGTGACCTCTCAGTGCATGGGACTGTGCTCAACCAACTGAGCCACACCAGCTAGGACTGTTAAACCTTTTTTTTTTTTAACCAGTAAAGGACATCTAGAATCTACTTTTATCATTTTGAAATTCAAGTATCATCACTAACAATAGCTTTTCATTTACTAGGAATCCGAAATCCTATTAACTTCACTGTAAGTAGGTGAACCAACGCTCCAGAGTGCTTGTACACACAACATGCACACAGGTGGCCCGCAGTAAGGTGAGATGCCAGAGGCACGCAGAAAGCAGGTGGCAGACTAAAACTGGCACATGAAGCATTTCCTTACTCTCATGATTCTGGTGTTTCCTGTCTACCAATACTCAAGGATTACATTTAAGTACCACTTTTTAAAGTCTACCCACATTCTTTAGGCATTGGGGAGTAGTAGATAAAAGCCAAACTTTAGAATTAAGAGTTAATTCCAATAAGACAGAGACTCTGAAACTTTCCAAAGTCACAATTGAAAGAACTAATACTTCCTATTTATTATTCAAAGTTCATTTTGAAATTCAGAACAAAATATACCCAAGTCCCAAGCGAAGATAATACTGGCCTCAGGCTCAATCTTGATAATATCATTCTATATGCATCAAGGAAAAAATTCTTTGTTCCAAATTTACTTCTGATAACATTAAGTTAATCCTGCACTTGAGACTGAATAAAAGAACTGCCTCCCCCTTGCCTCATTTAAAATCTAAAATAAAGGGCTAAAGTGATATGCATATTCTCATAACTCAATATAATCTTACTTTGTCAAAGTCAAGGACAATCAAACAAGGAAACAGCTTAGCAAACGAAAAAAGTAAAATTCCAGCAACTTTCCAAGTTTTCCAACCTCTGACTACTGACATTTTGGGCCTTTGTTGTGGAGGGCTGTCCTGTGCCTTATAGGATGTACCATAGCATCCCTCACCTCTACCCACCAGGTGCCAGTAACAACCCTGCCTCAGCTGTAAGAAACAAAAATGTCTCCAGAAATTGACAAATATCCCCTGGGTGGCAAAACTGCCTGCAGTAGAAAGACACTATTAGCTAAAGTGACAGTCAAAAACAAACAAACAAACAAACAGTTAATTCTTCAGAACATGAGCTCTCTGTTCCAAAAGGTTCCTGTTACTATGTCATACATAGGTGGGTGGTTAATAAGCCAGATTTTCTATGTAAGCCAAGGTTAGCTAAATGCCTAAATTTTACATTCTTCAGCCGAAGATATGTCTTTTAGGGTTTTTAAATTTATTTTAGAGAGAGAGAGGAAAAGGGAGAGGGAAGGAGGGAGAAAAACATTGATGTGAGAGATAAATATCAATCAGCTGCCTCCCATACACACCCCGAATGGGACTCGAACCTGCAACCTGGGTATGTGCCCTCACCTGTTATTGAATCTTGGTCTTTCAGTATACGAGACGATGCTCCAACCAACTGAGCCACACTGGCCAGGCTAAATTTTATATATATATTTATTTTATTTATTTTTTTTAAATATATTTTACTGATTTTTTTACAGAGAGGAAGGGAGAGGGATAGAGAGTTAGAAACATCGATCAGCTGCCTCCTGCACACCTCCTACTGGGGATGTGCCCACAACCAAGGTACATGCCCCTGACCAGAATCAAACCTGGGACCCTTGAGTCTGCAGGCCGACGCTCTATCCACCGAGCCAAACCGGTTAGGGCTAAATTTTATATTTAAAAAATATATATATTTTTATTGATTTCAGAGACAAAGAGAGAGGGAGAGGGAGATAGAAACATCAATTTTTACATTTTTATTCATAAACCCCAAGTGGACCCTGAAGGCTGCCTGGCATTCCTATTTTATTTCCCTTGTCCATTTCATCTCCTAGCCCAGTGATGGTGAACCTTTTGAGCTCGACATGTCAGCATTTTGAAAAACCCTAACTTAACTCTGGTGCTGGGTCACATAGAGAAATTTTTTGATATTTGCAACCATAGTAAAACAAAGATTTATATTTTTGATATTTATTTTATATATTTAAATGCCATTTAACAAAGGAAAATCAACCAAAAGAATGAGTTCGCATGTCACCTCTGACACACGTGTCATAGGTTCGCCATCACTGTCCTAGCCCCTACAAACAAGCCTCCCATATCGCCTCTCTCACTCTCAACTGTTAACAATGCTTATTTAGCTAAGAAAAAGCAAACAATTCGAAGATAATTTCCACAAGCTCCCACCACCTAATCCATATACCTACCCACATCCATGTCCATAAATACTTACTACCTTCTCTCGTTATTATGCATGAAATGTCTAGGCCCTCGCTAGTACCACTCTCATCCCTTCTCCCTAAATCCCATTCCTTCCCACTATTCAAGTACATTGCTCAGGCATTTCTTTCTTCCCCCTTTCTATCAGCAATGTTTTCATCTCTATTGGATCATTCCCATCAGCAAACAAATAAACTCAAATAGTCTCCCAACTTAAAACCAACCCTCCCCTAACCAAGTCCTCTAACTACAGCCGCAAAGCTCTACTGTGTACGGCACTAGTCATGACTGTGTCCTCATTGCAGAGTGAGCATCACAGCGCCTCACGCATCACAAACAGATGCTTATGTTTAGGTGTGATGTCCCAGTGCAGATTCCTAGCTTGAGGACTATTAAATTACAAACAACTATGACTATAATATGTGTTTTTCTAGGAAGATGCTTTGTGGCTTTCCTCATACTCTCAAAGGGGTCTGTGACTCAAATGTAAGAACCAGTGTCTTAAAAAGCAAGAAACCACAATCTCTCAGATCACAAGGTAAGATTTAATTAAGAGAGCACAAAATCAATGTGGTTGTCAAATCTTGCTGGTCATGCAATCAGAACACTTGAAAGCAGAGATGAATAAAAACCAGAGATATTTCCTAAACCACCAAAATGTACTCTGATCAGAAAATTTACAATCAGATTTAGAGATATTTTCTAAACCACCAAAATGTACTCTTCACTTTAAACTTAAGTCACCTCTTCCCAAAAAACTTCCCTGACAAACCTCTTCTGTGCCCATCACTCTGTCCCTCCCATAGTGAGACAGGACACTATTTAAAGCCAGAGGATTTTTTGTTTAGATCCTAGACTTGCCACGTATTAACTGTATAACCTTCAGTAGGTCACAAAATTTCCCAAATGCATCCATCAGTGAAATGGGAGACTTGGAATTCAAAGGTTGGAAAATGTCCGTTTGCAACCAAATACAGCCTATGGAAAGGTTTCATCTGGTCTTAGCCCAATTCAAAGCCTTTAGATGAGGAATGCACTCTAAATTGACACAGGCCCTAACACACTCTCTCATTTTACAAAAACCACTTCTCCTAATTATTTCTAGCACCTATATGCAATTAGTTCCCAAACACTGAATTAGATGATCCCTAAGATTTTACAGTTATCACAGGCAGTATTTATACCAGCCGTGGGCAAACTATGGCCCGCGGGCCGGATCCGGCCCATTTGAAATGAATAAAACTAAAAAAAAAAAAAAAAAAAAAAAAAGACCGTACCCCTTTATGTAATGATGTTTACTTTGAATTTATATTAGTTCACACAAACACTCCATCCATGCTTTTGTTCCGGCCCTCCGGTCCAGTTTAAGAACCCATTGTGGCCCTCGAGTCAAAAAGTTTGCCCACCCCTGATTTATACCTTTTCCACTAAGTTTTCATCTGATCAGTTCCCCATTAGAAAGTCCAGAATAGGGATTCATAGAATTACATAATTTCAGAACTGGAAAGAGTCTTACAAGATTATCTAGAAAATTCAACCATCTTGTATGACATTGATGAAAAGACTGAAGCCAAACTAAGTTATATGGCTCAGATCTTCCCAATATAAATCACTGCAGGACAATTTAAATCAACAAACATTAACAAAGTCTTTACTTTGTTCAGGACCCAATGCTGGAGCTACAAGAGAAACAAGAACTGACCCTATCTGTCCAGGGTTCACAGCTAGTAATGGGCCAGACACATGCACATGAAGTGACTACTCAAGGCACACACGCTAAAAGGAAGGAGAATGCCTTTCATTTTTAGTGAGACCCAAGAAAAGCTTCTGAAGGTGAAACATTTTGAATAGGGGGTTAAATAACAAGTAGGACTGCTGTTGAAGACAGGAAGTGAGGGCACAGCATGAAAAAGCTAAGAGGCAAGTGTATGCACAACATATTCAGAAGACAGTAAGTTAATCAGCATGGCTGCAGTAGAGAGAAGGAACCTAAGAAAGCAAAGTGTAGGCAAACCCTAAGGGCTGTGCCCCCTATTTTCTTTGTTAGCCCACCTCTTCATCCTCTTGAACCAAGAGCCTAGGATGGAGCAAAAAACAAAACAAAACAAACAAACAACAAAAAACGGGAAATCAGTAATCCTATATAATGAAAGGCTATATAATATGCAAATGGACCGAATGGCAGAACAACCTGTCGCTATGACACACACTGACCACCAGGGGGCATATGCTCAACGCAGGAGCTGCTCCCCTGGTGGTCAGTGCGCTCCCACAGGGGAGCACTGCTCAGCCAGAAGCTGGGCTCACAGCTGGCCAGCACAGTGGCGGTGGAAGGAGCCTCTCCCCCTCGCTGCAGTGCTAAGGATGTCCAACTGACAGCCCCCAAAGGCTCCCGGACTGTGAGAGGGCACCGGCTGGGCTAAGGGACCCCCCTAGAGTGCACAAATTTTGTGCACCGGGCCTCTAGTCATTTATAATGGTAAAAGCAGTAATGGCAGTTAAAATTTAGGGTGGATTATTGTATAACATGCACTGTCCTAAACATTTCATATACATTATCTCAATCCTCATAAAATAATCTATGAGGTAACTACTACTATTTCTCTCATAGCATGAGATCTGAAACTTAGAAAAATAAGTATCTTCCCCCAAATCACACACTTAAAAAGATTTGCACCCAACTTTTCTGTCTCCAAAGCCTATATAAACCAAAATAAAGGCTGATCAGAAATTTTACAATCAGATTATTAATCTCCAAATAGCAATCGCTGTACTGAAAAAAAAGGGGGGGGGCAATTAGAAAGGAGAGGGGGAAGGCTTCTTGTCAGTCCTGACCCAACTGCATCCCCTAACCTTAAGGAATGCTTTGTTCCTGAGGTCAAAGGACGCTCTGGAGCAGGGGTCCTCAAACTACCGCCCGCGGGCCACATGCAAATACAAATATTGTATTTGTTCCCGTTTTGTTTTTTTACTTCAAAATAAGATATGTGCAGTGTGCATAGGAATTTGTTCATAGTTTTTTTTTTTAAACTATAGTCCGGCCCTTCAACGGTCTGAGGGACAGTGAACTGGCCCCCTGTTTAAAAAGTTTGAGGACCCCTGCTCGGGAGAGTATAGTATAAAGTTTCAAAATGTCCTATATCTGAGGGACCTTAGGCAAGTTTTTACTTTGGAGGGCTCTAAATTCCTTGTCTGAAAAATGGGGACGTACACTACATAGGATGGTACGAGAACGAGAGAATGCATAAAAAGCGAGCAACACAACCCCAGGCGAGGTCAGCCGCGCTGCCTGCAACGCGGGACCTGCAGGTGTAAGCAGGCACTGGAGCGGGAACCAGGAAGGCGGGACGCTGCGGTGAGGTTGGGAGAGTCTGACCGTGTTCAGAAAGATCAGAAAAGACATTGCAGCCCTAGATAGTTTGGCTCAGTGGGTAGAGCGTTGACTGAAGGGTCCCAGGTTCGATTCCCGCCAAGGGCATATGCCTAAATTGCAGGCTCGATCCCCAGTGCCAATCAATGATTCTCTCTCATCATTGATGTTTCTCTCTCCCCCAACCCCTCCTTCCTCTCTGAAATCAATTTTTAAAAAAAGAAGAAAGAAAAGAGACATTGCAGGTAATCCTAATCCTGATCCCCCGAGGGCTACGTAATAAGGCGGCGGAATGGTGGCCCCAGAGCCTAAAACGGAGCCCGCACGGAGGCTCCCAGTAACTGAAGGGCTAGTAAGGCCGTGGCCCTTCTGCAACTCCGAGGCCACTTACCCCAGGGCCAGCTTCCGCCTCAGACTCTGCATCCAGAACGCACCTGCAACAGCAACACAAGCCGTCAACTCAGACTCCCACCTCCTCTCCCTTCTACCGCCCCTTAACCACCAAAATCCTCACCCAGACGGTCCAGTACTGCCGCCGCCATCTTGCTCCTCCCCTCTACGGAAGCCTCCGAGCTCAGTCAGCGTCTGGACAGGACGCATGCGCGATTCTCCGCTTTCCTTCCCCCGCCCCCTGGGGAAAACCCGTCAGTACCTACACCTGCGGTGTTGTCATGGAGACCACCAAGACGCTGCCAGCGCTTAAGGCGTGGTCAGCCCAACCTTGCTAAGGAATGAATGACTTAACAAAGGCCGAAAAGTAGTCAGTTTCCGGAAATTCATCGGGATCCAGAAAAATTACGAAACCTCACCTCACAAATGGTCTTGAAAGGATGAGGGGAGCAGAGACCTCGAACAAGCCACCTAACCTGGGTGGGCCTCAGGGTTCTAGCCAGTGAAATAGAATAATTATCCTTACAGCAGTTTTGTTTTAAGAGCTCCACTGGAGATCACGTGGAAAGATCTTTTATAAAACAAACAGTTCAAATATAAAGTATGATGTCCTAATCGCTATTAATCTCCAGGTTGACCTACAAGAGATAGAAGTTAATTACCATCGGGCACTTGCTACTGTCTATGTGCAGCGAGCATTTCACTAAATCTCAGTATTCCTCAGAGCAATGCAACAAGGCATAGATTATCATTTTCCTTCTTCAAATGAAGAAAGAGACTTAGGATAAGCTAGTCTCTTAGATAACAACTGGCAAAATGCCAGGGTCCAACCCCAGCAGGTCCAGGGGTCCCCAAAGGTGTGGACGGAGTCGGCGAAGAAGGAATGACACGGAGACAGCGTTCAGTTGATCAGCAGCCTAGCCAGGATCTCCAGTCAGGATCTCCAGCCAGGTTCTGTCCAGGCTCTCCAGTCAGGTTCAGTGTCCAGGTTCCAGTCAGGTTCTCCTGCCAATCTCTGTAGTCAGGTTCAGTCCAGGATTCCTTGCCATGTTCTCCCGCTAGGCTCTGTCTCTAGGCTCCGAGGCCAGTCCCTCTCCAGGATCCTCTGGCATGCTCTCTCCAGCGAAGTTCTTCTGCCTCTAAGGGAATCCTGTTCCAGGGATTCCCAAAGGTGTGGACGGAGTCGGCGAAGACTATCCACCCTCTTCCTACGGTGGAGTCCTATCCGTCCCGAGTGTGGGGTTCTCAGGTTCAGTCCAGGATCTTTTGCCATGTTCTCCCGCTAGGCTCTGTCTCTAGGCTCCGAGGCCAGTCCCTCTCCAGGATCCTCTGGCATGCTCTCTCCAGCGAAGTTCTTCTGCCTCTAGAGAACGTTCTGTGTAGGTTCTGTGCCTAGGCTCTGTCTCTCTTGGTCCTGTCTTCCAAGCCCTGTGTTCTCAGTTCTGTGTTCTGAGTTCTGTCTGTTTCTGTCTTGTTACAACTGTATTTATACCAGTTGATTCAATCCTATCAATCTCTATTACAAAGGTTAGGGCGTTTCTTATCTCCATTCCAGGGAGAAAAGATTATGTAGTTTAAGCATGATTGTTCGTAGTTAAAGGGATTAATTACCCGCCTGGCACTTAGTTGAGGGGTTTTATTCCCTCCCTAACTTCAGGGGAAAATCCCTACCTGGGGATTCAACCTTTCTCGGAGAGGTGACCTTGGTTAAAACACAGCACCAAGAAGGTGAGCAAACATATTAAGAACAGTATGCCATATATGCCAGGTCCCTTGAAACAGCAAGCATGGACCGGCTCCCGGCAGCAAAAACCAGTAGTCCATCTAAGGCGTTATGCCTCCAAAGTTAGTACCCCTACCCATATCCAAAGACATGCGTTTTGCCTGTGTTAAGATAGATATCTCGGGTTTCGTTTGCTACTTACGGGAGTGCCAGCTACCGAAAGCCAGCAATACCGGAGCAGGAGAGTGTAGTGCAGCAGTGTGAGCACCTGCCTGTTTGCGTTGGGAGGAAACTTCCATTCTTTTCCTCCGCAGCACTTAGCACATACAGTTTCACGGAGCTGGCACTCAATCAAATGGAGTCACTCTACTCTTCTTCTCCCTGAGTTACCAAGAATCCGGAGCCAGAATTTCCACCCAAGAGCACAAACTCTTTTTTTTTTTTTTTTTGAGTTCTGATTGGAACATTTATCCATTTGTTAGATATCTTTGGATATATCCTTGTAGCTATCTTTCAACCTTTTCGTCTCATGGTACACATAAACTAATTACTAAAATCCTGTGGCACACCAAAAAATGTATTTTTTTGCCAATCTGAGCAAAAAAAAAAGGGGGGGGCATAATTTAGATTCATTCATACCGAGCCGCTATTGTTGTGTTGGCTGTCCTTATTTTTTTATTTGACAATCTAAGGGAAACGGGGTCAATGCCCCTGACTAAATAGCCAGGTATTGCGTGTTTTAAAAATTCTTGCTGTCTCGGCGGCACACCAGTGGAAAATCTCTGCTTTAAAAAGCATCTCCAGAGCTAGCGAAGTGCCCTGGCAGGAAGCGTTCAAAAATTCCTTGGGGCGGCGTTAAACCGGCGGAGCGGGAAGATGTCTCCACTCGTCTAACCCGTTAATTATGTACCTCGACTGTAGGAAGCGAGAAAGCCTAACCCCGGGGCTGGGCTCAGGCAGCGACAGACCCCGCGGCGGCGGCAGGGAGCGCGCGGTGCGGCCTGGGCCTCGGCGCGCGCCGTAGCAGCAGCGGGCCCGGGAGGCGGGGCTCCGAACTGGCCCCGCCCCCTTCCCGGCCACGGCGTGGGGCTGCGAACGGTTTGTCCCAGTGGCTTCTTACCTCCTCCCCGGTGGCTCGTGATCATGGGCCAGGAGCCGCGCACGCTGCCGCCCTCCCCCAACTGGTACTGCGCCCGCTGCAGCGATGCGGTCCCCGGGGGCCTCTTCGGGTTCGCGGCGCGGACCTCCGTCTTCCTTGTCCGCGTGGGCCCGGGCGCTGGCGCGATCCCTGGGACGCCCCCATTTCGAGGTAACTCCCTGCCCCTGCCCCCACCTTTCCTGCACGTCTAGCGTTCCCTGGAGGCGCCGAGTATGCGCCTTCAGCCACCCCCTTCTACAGAAGGGGAAACTGAGGCCCCGGCAGGGAGAAGTGTCTGCTCACAGCCCCTAAACGGAGTCGCGTCCCGATCTCCAAGACTGAGCTACACTGCGCTGTGGATGAGCGGTCCCGCCTCCCGGCGCCCTCACGAGGGACTGCTCGCTTCCCCAGGAAGTTATCTCTGTCCAGACCCAGGAATTTTTAACATCTATGGCCTCCCCCGTCCCCGACCCATTGCACGTGGATCCCTTAGGAGCCTTCTTGGGGTTGGGGTTGCCTTCAGCTCCAGGCCCTAAGCAAGATCCTACAAATATGATACTCATTTCTGTGAGATGAACGCATGGAGCCAGGTGCTGTTAGGCTCCAAACTAGGTCTTGATTATACCTTGGGATATGGCATGCCAGCTATTCTACTCCAAACGATCTCTGGCCAGATCTAAGTAAGAATCCCATTTCTTTAAAATGATTTTGTTATTATTTTATTTTTAAATCCTCACCCAAGGACATTTTTTCCATTGATTTTTAGGGAGAGTGGAAGGGAAAGAGAGAGACAGAGAGAAACACCGATGTGAGATACATCGATTGGTTGCTTCCCACATGCCCCTGACCAAGGCCAGGAGCCTGCAGCCAAGATGCGTGCCCTTGACCAGAATCAAACCCAGGACCCTCCAATCCACAGGCCAACGCTCTATCCACTGAGCCAAACCAGCTAGGGCTCCCATTCTTCATTTGGGCTGCTCCTCGGCCTGTGAACTAGGCACATCAGGGAATATCAACAGCCTTTTACAGTTGAGAGGACTGAGGCCCCAAGAAGTAAAATGACTTGTCTAAAGTCACGTGGCAGAGCCAGTACCCGCACTTGGGAGTTTTTGACTGTGAGTCCCCAGATATTTTTGTTATATCATGGAATAAGTGAGATCCCACTCAGCATCTAACAACAGCCTGATTCAGCCAGAAATCTTAGGTAGCCCTTTAACCCGGAGTCTGGTTTTGCTTGAAGTCATAGGGGAGCTGGTGGGACACACCGAGAGAGTCTCCGGCTTCACGTTTTCTCATCATCCGGGTCAATACAACCTTTGTGCCACCAGCTCTGATGATGGGACTGTGAAAATCTGGGACGTGGAGACAAAAGCAGTTGTGGCAGAACATGCACTCCATCAGGTACCACGGCTTACTGGTTTCTCAGACTGTCACATATCTGTGCCAAGTGTTCTTTTGTTTCAAGTATAGTTTTGCTAGCTCGTTTGTGCAAGTTAACTTTTACAGTTGTGTTCATAAAGTAAATAAGGAGCTCTGTGTTGTAAGAGACATTTTTGGAAGGCAAGACTTATAAACCGAAGGTCAGCAAACTACACTGCTTGCTGCCTGTATTTGCAAATTGTTTTACTGTAATACAGCCAGTCGTTCATTTAAGGATTGTTCACAGCTTCAGTATTGGCTGCCTGCATGCTGCATTCGCAGAGTGGAATAGTTGCGTCAGAGAAAATGTGGCCCACAAAATCTAAAGTATTTACTGTATGCTTAGGCTGCTGATATAAACTATAAGTCAGTAAATGAAACTTGATTTACCTGTCTTTTGAGAGAATGTTGGAAAGGAACACAGTTAACTTACTTAGTAACTTAGTAAGAACTCTGCATTAAGCTGTTAAAGAAATTATTTCAAATGGTTCTTTAATCCTCAATAGCCTAAATTCTCCTACCATTTGGTTAGTATAGTCTTGCTACACAAGTGGTATTTATTAGGTACCTATAGTATTTATTAGGTACCTATAATGTGCCTCATACTGGTTAAAAACTAAGTGAAAATTCAGCATTGACAAGTGAGAAGCAAATATATTTGTTTTGTTTTAAAGCATACAATATCAGCATTGCATTGGTCTCCTCGGGTAAAGGACCTAATAGTATCTGGAGATGAAAAAGGAGTGGTTTTCTGTTACTGGCTTAACAGAAATGACAGCCAGCACCTCTTTGTAGAACCCAGGACCATTTTCTGCCTTACTTGCTCACCTCATCATGAAGACTTAGTAGCCATTGGGTAAGTGGTGTTCTATCTGTATTGATCATTTATTTGTGCTTATGCTCATATATTGCATTTGCTTTCCCCTCTCCTGTCCCTTTATTCCTCAAAGGAAACCATTTATAGGGGTTACCCACTTCCCCTGACCCCTTGGCGTCCTTTAGTCCTGTGACCTCCAGGTCATATAATCTCTTCCACTCTCTGTTGTTAATTCCTTGGTTTCTAGGATAGCTTCCTTCCCTCATTCTTCACATCTTCACTTTTTTCTCTGTCTTTACTTGCCCTTGGATGTAACATTTACTCCCAGAGAATCAGATGGCTCAGCTCTGTCTCTCTGGTTCTCAGCTCTCCCTCTAGGTTGGGAAAGTGACCTGGCATTGGGATCTGTCTCCTTATTGGTCACCAAGGTGGTTTCCCACGAGCTGCCTGAGTCGGCTTCCCCTTCCCTCACCACTCTATTTACTTCTCTCCCAAAGATGTCCATTCACTCAGATTTGAAGACTGGATAAGCACTAGAAAGTCTGACTGGAGAGGATTCAAGAGGCGGGGAAGGGGCGTATGAGGTAGTAAAGTATACATGGAGACAACGTTGCCACAGTTTGTTTCCCAAAAATGTGCATAGACATGAAGCCAAGAGGTATCCGGGGGTCGAGGGAGTATTAGACAGAAGATAGCAAGGGTGTGCTTTTATGCTGATGAAAATGAGGCAGAAGAGGGAGAGCTTGTTGCAGGGGTGAACCGTGATAAGACTTAGCCACTGGTAAGTACTGTTGTATCTGTATTGGTCACAAGGAGAAAGAGCAGCGGAGACTATGGAAATAGTGCGGGTAGGTTTGTAGATCTGTTGGAAGGGGCGGGTGCTTCATTCTGATGGCTTCTGATTTTCTCAGTGAGGCGTAAGTCAGAGAGGAGATGGAGTCAAGTTCACGGTGGGGATGGGACTGGATGCAGGAAGAAGTTATGCAAAGTCATCTCAGAGTATAGGAAAATGAGCTTACCGAGGGAAATTGTAGTCCCTGTTGAGTGCCAAGCTAAGGATCATGGTCATGACTTTATACTATTCACACTGGTTAAGAAAGAAGATGGTTGAATTCAACCAGGTTTGAGGTTTTGTGGAGTAAATACCCCTGAGAGAGAGGGACAAGAAGATAAGCGTTTTTAAAGGAGTGAATAATAGTGAAAATGGAAGGGGTCTGTGGATTGGCAGTCTCTGTGCAGTGGGGGGCACTAGAGAGGGAGCGGAAAGGGTGGTAGGCAGGGGTCAGAGAAGGTTAAACCACACTGACCTTGAAAGATGAGCTGGAATTCACAAGAAGAGAAGAGTCAGGTACAGTCAGACACAGGATTGAATGAGAATGATTGTTTTCCAAGGACCTTCAAAATGGTGATTATTTCTTGAGAGCTTGATCGCCTGACTATTAGGTTACAGAACGTGGTGGTTTTCAAAGTCCATATTCTTTGAAGATTGACATATTCTATGATTGCATTTTTTAATAAAGCTGTAATGAGGGAAATTTTATAAAAGGAGAAAACTAAGGAAATAAAGCTGTCACTGGTATTTTCCCTTGTAGAAGTATCTGTTAGGTAGGAAATGCAAATAGGTGCACACACTTTGGAGAGCAGCTTTGCATTTCTTAGTAAAGCAAAGAGGTGCATATCTTACATCCTGACAGTTTCATTACTAGGCATCAAACCAGAAATCGTCTTAGGTTTGTATAAGAACATTAATGGCAGCATTTTTTGTTTGTAATAGCTAAAAATTTAAGCCCTTCAAAAGGAAAAGGAATAAAAAAGTTGAGGTATATTCAGATGATGGAGGACTACACAACAGTATAAATGGCTGGCCAGGAACTGTTACATGTGCCAACATGGCTGACTCACGAATAGAATGAGTTAAGGAAGCAAGCTGCATAAAGAGACCACGTGATATTTATATGAAGTTTTAAAATCTACATATATAAAAGCCTAAATGACCAGTTGCTATGATGTGCACTGACCACCAGGAGGCAGCTCCTGTGTTGAGCGTCTACCCCAGTACGCTCCCACAGCCAGTCCCTCCCGCCTTCCTCCCCACCCCCTCACAGCCTGCCGGGGCTGAGGGACCCACCCATGCACAAATTCGTGCACCAGGCCTCTAGTATATAAAATAATTCTGTATTTTATTTAGGAATGTAAATAAAGAAAGGCTAGGAATGATGTAACACAAAATTCACAAATAGCAATTTCCCTCTAGGGAAGAGAGGAACAGAGTCTGGGTGAGGACTTCAGAGGACTTCAACTGTATTGATAATTGTTTTTTTCTTAGTCTGAGTGGTAGATACTTTGTGTCTGAAATACTTTCCCACTTAAAAAAAAAAGTTGTTAGAATTTCTCAGCCTCTTTTGAACTCACTGAATGATAGAGCCTTGGAATACCCAGATCTAGAATTAAGAGTTCTGCAGCTTTTGTTAAATTTCTAGTTGGAAAAGCAGGATTGCTGGTATAAAGAAGGAGTTTTTTGAGTGTAATTAGAGGACTGCTGGGCCCCTAAAAGAACTTAGAACGTAAGCACACTCCCGTTTGAGCTTTGTGCCAGGAAACGTGCACTATTACTATTACAAGATTGATCATGGAGGAGGATGTGAAAAATCAGGAAGCATGAAATGAACACTTTAGAAAAAGGACAAAGTTAATCGTTTCTTGTCTTCTTCTCCCCAGCTCCCAATGCACTTAACTTTTAAAAATGCACAGTAACTCCTAAGGCAAAATTTTACTGGAAAAAAAAATGTTTTCCAACTTGTTTTTCAGCTACAAGGATGGCATAGTGGTTATAATTGACATCAGCAAGAAAGGAGAAGTTATTCACAGGCTTCGGGGCCATGATGATGAGATCCACTCCATAGCCTGGTGTCCTCTGCCTGGTGAAGACTGTTTACCCATAAATCAAGAGGAAAATTCAGGTAGCCGTCATTTAAGGAAGGGTTCTGTATTCTTTAGAGCTAAGGAACACAATGTGTAGAATTGTATCGTTTGAATTATATTTAAAATGTGACTTTTGCAGATCAGATATATGAAAGCTGATAGCTAAGATCCTGGAACCCTTGCAAACTATTGTTTCTTTGAGATAAGTGCCTGTTTCGTGTAACAAAATTACCATCTCTATCCTAGAAGAACCTGAACTTCCTAATGGGAAAGTTATAGCACAAACTCCAGTAACAAAAGGCTGCTACTTAGCCACTGGAAGCAAAGATCAGACCATTCGAATCTGGAGCTGCTCTCGAGGCCGAGGTAAGATCGATGTTTGATCATTTCTTTTGCAATATAACCTAGATTGGTCCAGGAGAGGCATAAGTTGTTTATTCTGCCTTGTACTGAGAGTATGTCATCTGTCAAAAGCGGTTCCTTTACTTTTCTATGCAGAAAGTTGTTTCCCAACCTAGCCTAGACTAGAACTCTGTGCTCCTAACATCTGGCGTTGGTGTTGGAGGTGAGGGTTTCTGTTACATTCATAGAAGGGTCGCTCTGTGGCATGGGGGTTAAGATGTTTGTTGAGGCTGGGAATATTGGAACTTGGCAAGGCCTTGATCAGAGGAATGGAAAAGATCACTAGAGTTAGAACTTTTAAAATAATACATATTTTTATTTATTTCAGAGAGGAAGGGAGAGGGAAAGATAGAAATACCAATGATGAGAAAGAATCATTGATTAACTGCCTCCTACATGCCCCATACTGGGGATCGAGCCCACAACCTGGGCAAGTGCCCTTGACAGGAATCGAACCTGGGACCCTTCAGTCCATAGGCTGATTGATGCTCTATCCACTGAGCCAAATCAGCTAGGGCTAGAGTAAGAACTTTTAATGCACAGATGCAGAATAAATAATATACACCCACTAGAGACGTGCATATTTAAATGTAGAAGCTCAGTCATTCAGCTTTCCTAAGCATTTCTTTGAGCAGAACTTGTACCGTAAGATTGAGAGAAGATCCAGGCAGAGTGGATGTTACCTGTATAGTAAACACAAACCTTTCACTTTATATCAGTCTATTTTCTCTACTTAAACCATAGAAGTTTTATCATCTGTCTAAATGCATTTGTGCATGTAAAGCAAGTAGCATAGTTAGGGCTTAGTCAGTGGTAGCTATTCGCATAATTTGGGGAAACAGAATGTTTTAGGATTTGTGGATGGCTTTTGGACATACTTTGGCTGATTCTCCCAAGTAGGGATAACATCAGGCTAAGAATGCATCTAAAAGGGTAACTTCTAAACTTTAATGATGCTGAGGAATAAAAAAAATAAGTAATACACTTAGGGACAACTGTCTTCAATTTTTCTGAATCAGAATCTCTTGGGGTTGGGCCCCGGCTTATGAATTTTAGAAATTCCACCAGTGGTTCTGTTACTCCGTAGAAACTGAGAACCACCGGTTAGTAGCATCCAGGGGTGGAGGGACTTCCCTGTCACATGTCAATGCCAGCTTTGTCCCCTTCGTTGGATTTCTTCACAGCTAGGAGAAGGAACCCCACCCTCTGTCCTGCCAACTTTGGAGAATCAGATTGTGTTACCACCTGGGTGCTCAGTTCTAGTCAGAAACTCACTTCCTCGGCCTGTAAAAGCTTTGACTTAAATTAGCTAGACTAGTATTAACCACTAAGCATAATAGTGTTACCAAGAGAAAATGAGGTCTGAATCCTAAGTAACCAAACTAACAAACTTCTAAACCACAAACATACAGTACTTCCCTCTTATCTGAGAGGAATACGTCCCAGGAGCTCGATGCCTGAAACCTCAGATAGCACCGAACCCCATATAGACTTACGTTTTTTCCTATTCATACATACCTGTAATAAAGTTTAATTTATAAATTAGGCACAATAAGAGATTTAAAACAGTAATTAAATAGAACAATTTAATGACATACTGTAATAAGTATGTGAATGACTTTGAGGCCATTATTAAGTAAAATGGATTACCTGAACACAAGCACTGTGAGACCATGGTAGTCTGATCACCTACTAAGTGACTAACGGGTGGGAAGCACATACGACATGGATACATTGGACAAAGGGATGATTCGTGTTCAGGGCAGGACAGCACAAGATTTCATCACACTACTCAGAACAGTGTGCGATTTAAAACAGGAATTGTTATTTCTGGAATTTTCCGTTTAATGTTTTTGGACCATGGCTGCCCACAGGTTACTGAAGCCGCAGATAGAGGGGGTTACTGCATTGTGAGCTGCTAATGACTGTATGCTAATCTGCAGGTGTGATGACTTTGAAATTGCCCTTTCTGAAGAGAAGAGGAGGGGTAGACCCAACTGTTAAGGAGCGCCTTTGGTTGACACTACATTGGCCCAGGGATCAGCCAACACAGCTGGTATCTAGCTGTTTTGGGTAAGTCTTTTTCCTGGTCATGCCCTTTGACATGTTTTGTCTTCTCTAGCCTCAGAAATTCCTAGACTTGCAGATGGAAAAAGCAGTGGCTGAGGCTTATATTATGATAGGCCATTTGTATTGGGAAAATCATGGGATCGATATCTGTGTTGTGTAATAAGAGAGTTGTGAAAAGATCAAATAAGTATAGCCTGGTGGGTAAGAATGGACTATGAAGTCAGGCAGAATTGAATTTCAGAATCAGTCCATGACTTACCTGCTGTGTATTCATGAGTAAGACCCTCACTTTCCTGAGCTTCAATTATTTCACATATAAAAAAAGGAGGTTATAGGATCTCCTATCTCTTAGGATGATTAGAGCCATTCAGTAAACAAAATTTGAGTATCAGCTTTTAGTTGCTTGAGATAATAAAGTGAATTTAACAGAAAAGGCCCTGCTTTTAAATGAAATAATACAGGTAAAGCATATAGAAATCTCACCAAAACATTAGTCATGGCCCTACCCCCTGCCACCCTCACTGACCCAAAAAAGAGATATTATATCTTAAAGCCTTTGGCATTTCCTAATTAAAGCTGTTAGGAAAATCTGTTCAAAAGGTAGTCCAGTATAGTCCTATGGTCCAGAAAGAAGGAAAGCTATGATAAAATACCGTCCTGCCTCTGATTCCTCCAGCTACTTGGTTCCTCTCCCCGTAGGACTGACTCCTTGTTTTTGTGTGTGCTTCCAGAGATATCCTGTGCATACTTCACAGTTGTTCTCTACTTATAGAAACAATGAACAGAAATTATTTTGCAACTGGGCCCACGCTCTGGCCCAGAATCTCTTCTTTTCAAAGGGCTTGTGAAAGAGAACTAATGCCTGTCCTTGCTTCGCAGAGGTGAACTGCTGCTGTGGGATCTCACTCAGTCTTGGAGACGGAAATATTCCCTCTTTAGTGCCTCAGCAGAAGGGCAGAATCATTCAAGAATTGTGTTTAATTTATGTCCGTTGCAAACTGAGGATAACAAACAGCTGCTGCTTTCCACATCGATGGACAGAGATGTAAGGACAGCTTATTCCTGTGTTCAGCATGGAAAAGCGGTGATTTATGGCTTACATGGGATTAGAGGGCTTTTTCAAACCAGCCGTCAGTTCCATTCATACCCCACCTGACCTCCAGTTCCTATTTCAGTTACTGTTAGCGATTGGCACTAAATACAGTAACAGCAGAGAGGTAGGGGGCAGGGGAGGAACCACCAAGATGCCTTTTTGTTGAAGCAGATGTGATAAAGAAGAGCAGATGTGTCCAGGGAAGGGTATGTGAGATCAGCATGCTTTGGCTTTATTATATCCTTGTCTATAGGTCGGTAGCAGAATCATCTGCTCTTGGTGAAATCTCTCTAAGGGAGAATTGGCTTTAAGAGGCTATGGCCTTACTCTTTTGCCGTTAAGCTAGGTTCATTTGATAAACTTTTTCTCCCAAGTCCCTCTGTTACACAAGTTACAGTTAAAACCTTAGCACTGCTCTTCCCATTGGTATGATACTGATATTTTGCTTTTTGAGATGACACTGATTTTTTTCCAGTATCTTGAGACCATCTTTATTGCTTAGAGCAGGGGTCCTCAAACTTTTTAAACGGGCCAGTTCACTGTCCCTCAGACCGTTGGAGGGTCGGACTATAGTTTAAAAAAAAACTATGAACAAATTCCTATGCACACTGCACATATCTTATTTTGAAGTAAAAAACAAACGGGAACAAATACAATATTTGTATTTGCATGTGGCCCGCAGGCCGTAGTTTGGGGACCCCTGGCTTAGAGTTTGCCAAATGAGCAAATCACTGATGTGCTAATACAATAGAGTAGAAAGGCCACTGACCTTGTAAGTGGCAGGCCTGGTTCTGGTTTATTAATTGTATGGCTCAGAATTCACCTGACATCTCTGGGAATAAATGTATGCTAAGATCCCTCTGAGCTCTACAATTTATTATTGGTTTTTTGGGTGTGTTTTCTAAGGCATGCTTTTTCCAATTCCTATTAGAATAGTTAAATTACACTATCTTTGTTTACTCTCTAAACCCATCCTATTTGAAATGTTGATTCCTTTTCCTGTTTCTCTGATCTTTTTTATATTTAGGCCTTAACTCTTCATCTTTTCAGGTAAAATGCTGGGACATGGCCACCCTGGAGTGCTGCTGGACCCTGCCTTCCCTCGGTGGCTTTGCCTACAGCCTGGCTTTCTCTCCTGTGGACACAGGCTGTTTGGCCATAGGCGTTGGAGATGGCATGATCCGTGTATGGAATACAATCTCCATAAAGAACAACTATGATGTGAAAAATTTCTGGCAGGGTGTCAAGTCCAAGGTTACAGCGGTATGGATGCTCTCTTTGAGCTTACTGTGAACTTATTTTCAAGTCAGTAATTCTCTTTTAGAGAATACCTTTTTTCCATTTAAATGAATTCTGTTGAGAATCACAGGTTGTTCAAGGGTATTTTCAATAGAGTTTGCAACTGGGGAAAGTGAAGGATTCTCTCCAAACAAACCCATTATCTCCAAATTTAGGATTTAAAGTTAAAGCTTTGTTCAAGTTACCATGTTTTCTAATAGTAAGAAATTAGAAATAATCTGGATGTGCATTCATGGAAGATAATTATTATAACCACATGGAATGGTATCAAACTATTAGAAATAAGAATGCAGATCTTTATTTTATGTGAAAAGATGGTAATAACTCACAAAGAATGCAAATGACAAAACACAGAAAGCACATTATAAAACCACATGTATAAATTTTTTTGTTTTTTTCTAAAGTGAGACCTCTGTTGTGGCCATTTAGTCTAAAAGCAATAAATGTTTCTCCACTCCATTCACCCATTTCCATAATCCATTGAACTACTGTTGACAATTTGTGATGTGTCTTTCAAAATTTTAATATTAGGATCATATTTTCTAAATTGTTCTGGCATTTTTATCCCCACTCAACAGTGTATCATGTACATCATTTATATGTTTGAATCTATTTTTGTTTTTTTCAATTGTATATATTGTAAGATTATTCACCAAAAAGTTCAATACTGGCAATGGGGTGTTTTGGGGGTGACATTACTGGTAATTCTCACTTTGTTTTTAATACTTCTTTGTTTCTCTTTTAAATAACGAGAATTTGTAAAATTAGAAGACACCAAGAGCAAGAACGTTTTCCATTTAAACGCCTGAAGGATAATCTGAGAATTCCCATTACAGTCTGTCTCTTTCCTCATGTTATTTTTTGTAGCTGTGCTGGCACCCAACCAAGGAAGGCTGCTTAGCTTTTGGAACTGATGACGGAAAAGTGGGATTGTATGACACCTACTCCAACAAGTAAGAGAAACAGATGATTCTTTGTTTAGGCCATTGACCAAAATGTCAGTGATGGAGTTTGAGTTCAGAAACCCGGACATGCATCAAAATTGGCCTGGAAGCATCTTTAGGAGTCTGGTTCTGAACTTCTTCCTGATTAGGAATATGACCGTTTGACTCTTCAATGACTATTATTTGTTACAGTTTTCAGAATTTGCCATTATAATAAGAACAATCTTTACTATATACTATTTTATATTAAGAGAGAGAGTGTGTGTGTGTGAGAGAGAGTGTGTGGCTCTGAAACTGAGGCTTAAAACTCGAGGTTTAATTTTAAAAATGTATTTTTCAGCTCTGGCCAGTGTGGTTCAGTGGGTTGAGCATCGTCCTGTGCACAAAAAGGTCACCTGTGCGATTCCCACTCAGGGCACATGCCCAAGTTGCTGGTTCGGTCCCCTCTCGGGGTGTATACTAGAGGCAACCAATTGATGTTTCTCTCTCACATCGATGTTTCTCCTTTCTCTCCCTTTCCCTTCCTCTCTCTCTTTTAAAAATAAGTAAATAAATAATTTTCAGGTTATGGTGGTTCTGACTTGTGGGAATATAAAGTATTTCCTTTTCCCTCGATTTTTTAAATAGTAGTTCTATAGTATGACCTAATGTCCAGCCATATACAAATTAAATTAAATTAAGTTTTATTGGAACCCAGCCATCCTCGTTTGTTTATATCTTGTCAGGGCTGCTTTCATAGTACCACAGCAGAGTGGACTAATTGTGACGGAGATAGCATGGCTCAAAAAGCCTAAAATGTTCACTCTCTGGCCCTTTGCAAGATAAGTTTGCCTACCTCTGTTGAACATTATTTGCTTCAAGTGAGAATTATTATACTGCGGTGCTAACCTTTTTGCGATTATTTAAGTACTTATGTGTAATCTACATGTAGTTAACTATTTTTCTCCTTTTTTTTCCCTCACCCAAAGAGCGAGGATATTTTTTCCATTGATTTTTAGAGAGAGTGGGAGGGGAGGGGGCAGTATAGTGAGGAGGGGGGGAGAGAGAGAGAGAAGAGAGAAACATGGATGTGAGAGAGACACGTCGATTGGCTGCCTCCGGCACTTACCCTGACTGGGGGTGGGGCTTGAACCTGTGGAATCCAACCTGTGACCCCCTCTGGTGTGCAGGCCGATGCTCTAACCACTGGGCACGCCAGCCAGGGCTCCAATTCCCCCCCCCCCCATTTTTAATTCTCAAAAAACTATTTCAAAGAAACATCTAAGAAAATAAAACTATATAACACTAGAAAAGGTATGATTAGGGGGAAGGATGTTGCTGTGGACAAATTCTTCTTAGGCATTCAGCCAGAGCTGCTATTCTGTTTCCTTTAGCGAAAGTAATTTTCGTTTATTGTCTAGAATAATAACAATATGTCAGGCACATGGAAGTAAATAAGTCAACAGCTAGTTCAGCCATAGGTTCCGGAATCTTGGAATTCTGAAGTCATACAAAGAATATAGTATGCACTGAAGGTAATAACCACCCTGCCTTTGACTGACACCTCACATTATTAACCACCACAGGAACCGTAAGAAACACTTTTGAGACCAAGGTTTCTTTTAAAAAGAAACAATAAAAAACTTTAAAGTCTATCTAAAATCTTCTCTTAGTTTAAGAATGTGGTATTAAAAACAGGGTAAACCTAAAACTACATTTAGTCTTTTACTTGACTATGAGGTGGAGCCATTTGCATGCTTAGCAGTAGCTTTAGTTCTGTGCTAAGCAGTTTGCATTTTCTATCTAGTTCTATCTGCCTCTCACTGGGATAGCCTTTACACTGCTATATAACTACAGTAATATTAACATATTTGACATTTAGGTAAAGTAGGCAACTCAGAGGGAGAGATGGGGAAAATGTTTATAAACTGACCAGTTGAGCGAGTTGGGTGGGGAGAGGGAGGTAACATTTTTTCTGTGTTTAAAGTGTATTTGAGCCGTAACCGGTTTGGCTCAGTGGATAGAGCATTGGCCTGCGGACTGAAAGATCCCAGGTTCGATTCCGGTCAAGGGCATGTACCTTGGTTGCGGGCACATCCCCAGTAGGAGGTGTGCAGGAGGCAGCTGATCGATGTTTCTCTCTCATCGATGTTTCTCTCTCATCGATGTTTCTGGCTCTCTATCTCTCTCCCTTCCTCTCTATAAAAAATTAATCAAATATATAAAAAATAAATACATAAATAAATAAATAGTCATGTTAAAAAAAAAATAAAGTGTATTTGAGACATACTGATTTTGTTAATAGATATCATTACATGGTATGTCATTTAAGTATTTGCTTCTTTACAAATCAGCTATTTGGAGAAGGGTACTGTTAAATTGTTTTTCTCTAATATCAGCAAGTAAGTTTATAATAGGAACCTTTTACAAGGAAAAGGTGTTTATTTCCACTATGCCGTTTTGTTTAAATCTTTCTGTTTGTAATCCCCCTTCTCTTAGACCTCCACAGATTTCCAGCACATACCATAAGAAGACTGTGTATAGTTTAGCCTGGGGGCCACCAATACCTTCCCTGTCACTTGGTAAGTGTCGGAGCCATTTTCTTACAAATGCAAGAGTATTCTCTTTCTTACAGTTTAACCCTAGGATATTCAAGAGTCCTACATATTCCAGTGCAGTGACTGCTTATGCTGGCTGCTATGTAGCCAGGGGTGTGTGAGGGCAGACGTGCTGGGTGAAAGGTCAGAAACCATTCACCCAGAACAAGCTTCCCTAAACTCTAAAGCAAACTGAGATTCTCAAGTGACCTCTTTTTGCCTTTCATTGTATTCTGACGCTTTTCCTCTTCTAGGCTTTTCCTCAGCCTTGTCTTTCTCTCTCTTATTCCTAAAGTGATAGTTCCTTCAGAATATCTTTCAAAATGAGTGTGTTCAGCAAAATCTTTGGTTTTCTTACTCTTCCATAATGAAACATCTGTAAATTTCCATAGTAACTGCATTACATAGAGAGGATGGTGTAAATCATCAGAACTCAAACAGCATTGCAATCATCTTTCATTCATTCACTTAACAAATGTTTACTGGATCCTTGATTTGTGTCAGGCAGAGTTCCAACAGTGGTGAGAGTAAAACTTGCCCTTACAGAAAGCCATCACAACTACTGTTTGCTTCTTAAAAATCAACAAGAGGATTGCTGTAACACTAAGGAAGTTTGCTCCTTATAGTTAGTCATAGACATTCCTGCAGCTCCATATATTTAAATGCCCAAAGAGTAGAGTACTTATTTCTGAAAGAAAACATAAAAATTCAAAAACTTTGAGAACATATTTTCTGATTCCAGCTTTGGCACCCCATACTATTTTGAATGACAGAAGAATGCTTAAAACAAATATGTTACATTATAGATATTAATGTAGAATTATTAGTATACCGTTGTTACTTTTACTCCCACCAACTAGGTTCAGATGCAGAGAACTGTGGCTTTATTACAGTGTATTAAACAATTGATAGTATGATATGGTGGTGCTTTGGCTGGTGGAATGCAAAACTGATCAGCTTTCTTGTCTCATATAGGAGGAGAAGGAGACAGACCTTCCCTTACCTTATACAGCTGTGGCGGGGAGGGGCTTGTCTTACAGCATAACCCCTGGAAGCTTAATGGAGAGGCTTTTGACATTAACAAACTCATCAGGGACACCAATTCAATCAAAGTAAGTTCTTGTGGTTTAAAGTCTTCTCTTGATCTCTGTATCTTTATTTTCCATCTTACGTAATAAATGCCATTATTAGAGATATCTGTTATGCTCAGACTTCTGAGATGTTCTTTAAAAACTCAGTGAATTAATAAGTTATCACACATATCTTACAATTCTTTATCCTTGAGTAAAGCAAGGAACTTAACAACAAAATGTTTTATCTCAGTTGCATTGGTGATTTATTGTAAACTTTCAGATCTTGGATATAGAGCATTCTTTTCCAGCCAGCCAGTTCCTCCAGAGTGAGGCCTTGGTAAAATAACTTGGTAAGATGGCATCCACGTGTGGCTGCGGGGTATTTTGCTCAAGATAGAATTGTCATTTGTTTTTAATTTTTTAATGAACTAATTATAGATTTATTAAAAAGCTGCAAAAGTAATTCCCTGTTATCTTTGACCCAGATTCCTGCATTTAATCACATTTGCTTTATATCTTATCAGTATGTCTGTATGCCAGAACTATCTTTTGAAGTGAAATCTTAAATGCTGAGATTTCCTTATTCTTTCAAATGAGCATTTTTTATTGTTGCTCATTATTCTTGTATGGCTAGCATAAAAATAACATTTAATCATAAACTGAATTATTTTTATTGACTACATTCCTCCATTGTCTCTGTATATTATCTGCACATTAACATTCAACAATGATTATAGAGACCAGATCCCTGTTCCCAGTGAGCTTTGGATTTTGTAGCAGCTGAATGTATGGATCAGAAACTCATACAAGGAGTTTGGGCTGCAGATGGAAATTTATTTTATTTTATTTTATTTTATTTTTTTTTTTTTTTGCAGATGGAAATTTAGAATCCCTTTATGGTAGCTAAAAAAGCTGTGGGTGCCTGGCCCGTGTGGCGCAGTGGTTGAGGTCATTGGTTCGCTTCGCAGTCAGGGCACATGCCCGGGTTGTGGGCTTGATCCCCAGTAGGGGGCATGTGGGAGGCAGCGGATCGATAATGTTCCTTTTTCATCAATGTTTCTCTCTCTATCCCTCTCCCTTCTAAAAAATTCAAAAGCCCTGACCGGTTTGGCTCAGTGGATAGGGCATCGCCCTGCAGACTGAAGGGTCCCGGATTCGATTCCGGTCAAGGGCATGTACCTGGGTTGCAGGCACATCCCCAGTAGTGGGTGTGCAGGAGGCAGCTGATCGATGTTTCTCTCTCATCGATGTTTCTAACTCTCTATCCCTCTCCCTTCCTCTCTATAAAAAAATCAATAAAATATATTTTTTTAAAAATTCATAAAAACATACTTAAAAAGAAAAAAAAAGCAGCTGTGGGCATGTATGAGTTGGTCTAAAAAGACAAGAAGAGGACCCAGCAGCCTTGGCGACCAACATGAAAAGAAACGAAAGGGATAGAAGAAAGCAAGGGCAGGGTGTATGGTTTTTGTTAAGGAGACTATGACTCCTATGTCGTCCAAGCCAGCAGATATGTTTAATTCTTCATTGTGGGATAAAATTGTTTTTAATGAAGCTCAGTTCACAAGGTTAGACATTGTAGACATTTAGTATTTACTGGCCTCTTTTTGTCCCAACTAAGAAATTATAATTAGCCCTAGCTGGTTTGGCTCAGTGGATAGAGAGTCAGCCTGCGGACTGAAGGGTCCCGGGTTCCATTCCAGTCAAGGGCACATGCCCGGGTTGCAGGCTTGATCCCCAGTGGGGGGGGCGTGCAGGAGTTAGCCAATCAATGATTCTCTCTCATCATTGATGTTTCTCTCCCTCTCCCTTCCTCTCTGAAATCAATAAAAATATATTTTTTAAAAAAGAAATTATACATTTGCTTTTAGTAATTCTTTGGTTATTATAAAGATTATTTATAAGAATGACTATTGTATAATTAGAAGATTTTTAAACTCTAAGGATTTTTTCTCTAGTGCTGTCATCATTGGTTTATAAGCTATATGCAGAGAGGAACAAGATTGGTTTATTTTGCTTTCTAGTACAAACTGCCTGTACACACAGAGATCAGCTGGAAAGCAGATGGCAAAATCATGGCTCTTGGCAATGAAGACGGGTATGTGTTTGTTTCTTTAAAAAAAAACACCACTTTGTAACTGCACATATATTTGATTGCAAGCTGGCTGATGCCATCTGTAATGTTAGCTGGGGAAGCCCAGTTGTATTTGATATTCTGATTTATCCTTGATGTCTGTGAATGATCCAGGAGCTCTCTGCATCTTTGAAAATTACAAAATAAGTTGGATATTTTTATTCCAAGGAGTGTTTGCCTACTCAGTTTGGCTGTTTGGTGCTTTACAAAATGCTCCTCTCCCGCACTGAACTGCCTAAATTCCCCGTCAGTTTTTAAAATGAAGCCCAGCCATAAGTCCCCGTTAGGTCTCACTGTGCCCTTTCCACGCTGTTCAGAGAAACATAATCCTAATTCAGGCACTGGTTCATTCCTTCTTCCGTCAGCTTCTCTCTAGCACTGTCTATTACAAGAGCCTGATAAACACTTTTCAAAGTTCGGGGACTTTTTTTTAAAGCGGAAATACTTGTTTGAGAGACAACCTTTTGCCCCTGGTTCTAAGAGAGTGATAGGTGGGGTTATCCTATTCCACTTCACCTTTCCCTGACTGAGGGAGTGAAGGAGATGCCTGTTTGCGTTAACTGTAAACTTCTCCATCTTCCATGTCTTGATGTGTTTCTTATTTCAGATCAATAGAAATATTTCAGGTTCCCAACTTGAAACTGATCTGCACCATCCAGCAGCATCACAAGCTCGTGAATACCATCAGCTGGCATCATGAGCACAGCAGCCAGCCAGAGCTGAGCTATCTGATGGCCTCCGGGTCCAACAATGCCGTCATTTATGTGCACAACCTGAAGGCTGTCATAGGTAACTGGTTTCTTCTATGCTGGGGGTGCGATCCTCTGTTTAGCTACTTTCCATTCCAGTCTCTATACCTTTTTACTATTAAAATAAATGTTATTCTTATTTTTTTCTGTTTGCAAAAGTAATATATTCATCTTATTTAAAATAAGAAAAATTTCAAATATGACATATATGGTAACTAAGAAAATAAAGTTCCTCCCGTAATATCATCCCTCAATAATAATCCATGTTATCAGTTTGCTGAGTGTTTTCTCCAGTTTTTTTGCTCTGTTTTGTTAATCCTCACCCGAGGATATTTTTCCCATTAATTTTTAGAGAGAGTGGAAGGGAAGGAGGTAGAGGAGACAGAGCGCGCGCGCGCAAGAGAGAAACATCGATGTGAGAGACACATTGATTGGTTGCCTTCCAACTGGGGCCAAGGATTGAACCCGCCACCCTTCAGTCTCAAGCTGACGCTCTAACCACTGAACCATAGCTTTCAGGGCTTCTCCAGATTTTTTAAAGACTGGTTATTGCCAAGTGGCTCTCCAAAAAGACTGTTCCAGTTTATACCACCTTCCTGTAGTGTCTGAGTACTTTACACACAGCGCCCATCCCATTCACGTCTCACTGCATCCTCCTCTCTGTGAGGTAGCTTTTTTATCCTCATTTCCCCTCGCCTTGTAGAGAGCAATCCTGAATCTCCAGTGACCATTACAGAGCCCTACCGGACCCTCTCAGGGCACACAGCCAAGATTACGTGTCTGGCGTGGAGCCCACACCATGATGGAAGGCTGGTATCTGCTTCCTATGATGGCACAGCTCAGGTACTGTTGCGTCTCTGGGAGTGGGCTCCTCACTGCGTCCTCTAACGTAAACTCTTTCCTCTTTGCCCCAGTGTGTGCGTTTCCCTTCCCTCACTGTTACCTTCTACAGAGAGGGATTTTCTGAGTTCTAGGAGGCATCTTAGTTTTATTCCAGGCCCTTGTCGGGCTATGATTGGGTTGTTGTTTTTTACTTAGATGAAAAGGAAAGTATTAATAGAAACTAGCTAAATTCTGATTTTAAGATTTCATTCTAACTTATCACTGTCAGTATGATGGACTTATAAATTGATGTGAAAAACAATTTTTAATAATAAAATGGTAAGTCAGAAATCTCCAAGTTCTAAAAAGTAAAGATGAGCTGCCAAGCCTGAACTATGAGGTAGGAGTTTCAGGTATCAGAACCAAAACAGACCTTGGGAACTGGAGGGCAGTATCTGTGGTGGATGTCTATCTCATGAGACAGTAGGGGGTGTGCAGAAGGCAGCCAATCAATGATTCTCTCTCATCATTGATGTTTCTGTTTCTCTCTCCCTCTCCCTTCCTCTCTGAAATAAATTTTTAAAGAAAGAAGCAGGTAGGACACTAATCAGTTGCCCAGGTACTTGGGGACAAAAGAATCACCTGTGAGAAGTTACAACCCCAAGTATGCACACATGTGCAGCGTAGGCTGAGTTAGAATTCTCTTTATAAATAACTAGAGGCCTGGTGCATGAAATTCATGCATGGGTAGGGTCCCTAGACCCAGGGCCGATCTGTGGGGTGGCTGACAGGGTAATCGGGGCCCCCCCGCTCGCACCCACCTTGGCTGGCCTGGCACTGAGCGTCTGCCCCCTGGTGGTCAGTGCATGTCATAGCAACTGGTCTTCTGCCATTCGGTCGATTTGCATATTAGGGTTTTATATAGATAGATATACAGTACTACTCCAGGATGGTGAAATCCGTAGGCCACAGTTAGAAGCTCGCTCAAAATCACCCCCTACTGGAAATACCACTCTCTGAAATTGAACTCTTAAGAGGAAATTACAAATCACAAGAGGAAATAAGTGTGCACAGATCTTTAAAATATTTTCTTATCCCCCAGAATAATAGAATAACCAGAAATTGCCTATTCTGTTATGTCATTTTTGGCTTTAGGTGTGGGATGCCCTCCAGGAAGAGCCTCTATGCAATTTCCGAGGACATCGAGGTCGGCTGCTTTGCGTGGCATGGTCCCCCTTGGATCCAGACTGCATCTACTCAGGGGCAGATGACTTCTGTGTGTATAAATGGCTCGCTTCCATGCAAGAACATTCCCGGCCTCCCCAAGGTCAGTCAGAGCTTGGAGCCCAGAAATGCTTGCCTTCTTCCCTGTCTCCCTTTCTCAGTAATTGAGTTGATCAGGGGCAAGCGAGGAAGACATTCACACAGGGCAGCTGCAGCCGTGTGGCAGGGCGTTGGAGCCTATGCAAGGAAGGCAGCCCTGGGGAGCCTGAGGACAGCACCCAAGTAGTACAAGTATTCCTGGCACCCAGGTCTTGATTTCTAAATACTGGAGGTCATGTTTCAATTCAGTCAGGGCACGTGCCCAGGTTCTGGGCTCAATCCCCAGGAGGGGGTGTTACGGAGGTAGCTGATCAATGATTCTCATTATTGATGTTTCTATCTCTCCCTCTCTCTTCCTCTCTGAAATCAATAAAAATATATTTAAAAAAATAAAAAGCCCTTTGAAGTCAGACGAAATCCGAGCCTGTTCCAAGCTGAAGGAAACTAGAGCCATAACAAGCAAGTACAGTGTGGATGCCTTTTGCTGTAAGAGCCATGCTTGGTAAAACTCGTGAAACCTGACTGAAATGTGTGGAGTGGACAGGAGGAGCGTATCAGTGTTAACTTCCTGGTTTGAGCGGTTGTGCTGTGATGATGGAGGAGAATGTCCACGGTTGTGGGATACACACACTGAAGTATTCAGGGTTAACTGACCATAGTATTTCCGATTTAATTACATCCCAAAAGGGTTTGGTTAACATTTGGATAATGTAACTAAACATTCATTGTGAAGGAAGGGAGAGGGTAAGAATGCTATCCAAAAAGGGTAATGAGGGTCTGGAGATGATCTCCTAGGGTGCTTTTAACCAGCAATAAATATATATATATTTTTTTTCTTTTTTTGCTATTCCTCTAGGCAAGAAAAGTATTGAATTAGAGAAAAAAAGGCTCTCTCAGCCTAAGCCAAAGCCCAAGAAGAAGAAAAAGCTCACCTCGCGAGTGTCTGTCAAGCAGGAGCTGTACGATGGGAATGAAGAAGAGAGCATCAGGGAGAGCGCGGGGCCTGCTGAGAATGGCAGCGTGTCCGAGCAGGAGGGAGAAGAGGAAGCCCGGGAGCCAGAGTTGCCCTGTGGTGTCGCCTCCGTAGGTATGTGCCCGAGTCCCACGTCACCCGCTCTCTAGGACCAAAGAGTCGTGACCAGAAACTTCTCTGCCTACCTGGGTCCCAACTCCTTAACTTGGGTGGTATTTTTGGTGCTTTTGGAAATTATGTTAGGTTTGTCAAAGGGCATCTTTAAGCCTCTAAACACCTTTGACGTGTTAGAGGGGATTTAGTGGATGATTGGGGTGGAAAAAGCGAAGTTCTGTAGAGAAACTTCTGCTCAGCTTGGGCAGGTAGCCTGTGGGACACAGCAGAGCCAGGGAGTATTTACATAGAAACTTACATGGGAACAGTTCTGACAATTGACATCGTCATCCACATGTATTGAAAGAAACCAGTAAAAAAAAAAAAAAAAAAAAAAAAAAAACCACTGTCGGATACAAATGTCTGACCTAGAAGCTACCACCGCTCTGGGAACTTACAAGCTTTCACTCTTCCTACTTGTTTCCACCTGGTGTTTTCCTAAAAAAATTTATGAATGATGATGATGTTCTTTCAGTCTGTTAAACTATAGTGACAGCTCTCAGATTTCTTACAAACCTGCTTTTCTAGGCTCCATCACTAATTTCTAATAAAGCAGTCTTCCACAGATATTGACGGGAAGAAAGGTCAAGGGATATAATTTTAACTCTTTAACGCCTTTATATATTTACCTTCAAGTTCTGGAGCCTGTTTCCTGTTGAAATGAATGACTAAATAGCAAACAATATAAACGGAAGCTGTGAATCGTGTTTAACTCTAAAACAGTATTTTGACGTGAAAGCATTAAAGTGGCTAAAATATATGGTACAAAGTCACCCCTGACCCTCTCCATCCCAAGGCTTGGCTGTTGGACCTGTGGTTTGGGTAAATAAAGAACTAAAAGCGTAATGGATTTATTTTTTAGGTTCATCAAAATACCTTTTTATTACAAAATGACTGCACAAGAAACATCCTTCACCCCTGTAGATCAGCAGCTTGTTTGGTTTTAAGTTCATGGTTGTGGTAGGCTCAGGATTGTGACTCCATATCACATACCTGAATCTTTTCTATTAGTAAAGTTGTTCCTTATTTGTGTAATTAAATATGCAATTAGTACTTTGTTATCTAAATATGTAATATCCTTTGTCACCTGAGCAAAGTTTGGGAACTTTTTGAGCCTATGGTGTAAAGTTGTGAAAGCTAGAAGCTTATAACTTTTCCTTAGATTAATTAGTCAAAGTTAGAAGCAATAAACTTAGAAAATTCTGGAACACAGTGTGTGAGCTGAGAAAGCGAAACCACCCATGCTGCCTTTGCAAAGTATTTGGTCTCACATTTTGGGTAATAGATAAAATGCACTGTTAAGTCTGGTATAGTTCTTAATTTTCAAAAAGAACTGGATTCCGCATTGTTCTCATCCAAACTTTTTTTCTTGATGTAGTTTCTAGAGAACCAGTTATATGCCCTCCACTTTCCTTGGGCTTGGAAAAGCCAAAAGTCATCGTTAATAATAAAGTCACTTTACTGAAAAAGGAACCACCTAAAGACAAGCCAGGTTGGTATTTACTAATTAAAATACTTCGTTAAAGCATCCTCAATCAGATGTCCCATGCAGCTGGAAACTCAGAAGTGTGGGGTTTTAGTTGTTGCTTTTACGTTTTAAACACTTGTGTTTTGATTATATCTCAATCTTGAGTCATGCTTATTGATTGATTGATTATTGATTTGAGAGAGAGAAACATCGATCATGCCTCCCTTCCGCATGCAGTGACTGGGAATTGAACCCAACCACCTTTTGGTTTTCGGGATGACGCTCCAACTCACTGAGCCACACCAGCCAGGAAGGATCATACTTTCTAGAACATTTTTAGTACTTGATGAAGTGTCGTTTTGCAGTTGATACTGCTTCACACATGTTCACAGGGTCATGTTTGTGTGCTGTGACATTTCCTCAAGCTAATGTAATTTGAAAGCTTCTTTACAATAGTAGGGACTTTCTTTGCCCAGCGGTACCCTCCAGTAGGTTACGTTCACACAACTGGGCATTCAGTTCGCGTTTCTGATCTGCTCTTCGGACAGCCTGTGCTTCTGTTACCTTTCAGAAGCCTTGGTGATCAAGAAGCGAAAAGCCCGGTCCATGCTTCCACTGAGCACAAGCCTGGACCACAGGTCCAAAGAGGAGCTTCATCAGGACTGTCTGGTACTAGCGACTGCCAAACACTTCAAAGGTACAAAAATGCACTTCCTCAGCCCATCGTGGTCTTCTGGGAACTGGCACAGAGAGGCACTTATTTATTTGTTGAATGAATGTGTAAACAAATATCCAAAATTGTGTGCATTTCTACATTCTTTTCCATTCTTCCCTCCCCCACGTCCCACTGCCAAGCTCCCTTTCCTGACCCTGACCCTGACCCTAATCCTAACCACTGTCAACACTCCCCAGTGCTCTGCTTTTACTATTATAAGTCAAACTAGAGGCCCAGTGCATGGGCCTCTAGTTTGGCCTATGCCCTCTCACAGTCCAGGAGCCCTCGGTGGATGTCCAGCTGACAGCTTAGGCCTGCTTGTCCACAGTCAGACATCCTTAGCGCTGCCGTGGAGGTGGGAGAGGCTCCCGCCATCGCCGCTGCGCTCACCAACTGTAAGCCTGGCTTCTAGATGAGTGGCACTCCCCCTATGGGAGCACACTGACCACCAGGGAGCAGCTCCTGCATTGAGCGCCTGCCCCCTGGTGGTCAGTGTGCATCGTAGTGACCAGTCATTCCACCGTTCGGTCAATTTGCATATTAGCCTTTTATTATATAGGATTGTTACCAGCCGTCTTTGTGCTAGAATTGGTATGATGGCTTAAATATCTCAGCATGAACGAACAGCATCTTCATGTAAAAACAAAATTATTTGCTTATTGGAAATATCACAATATGGCAGTTCCTTTAAGAAAAATCAATGGAAGTTTTTTACAGAGTATTTTTTGGTTTTAATTTTCCAAAGCCTCATCTAATGCCTTTTATTTTGATATTGCAGCAGTTGTATATTTTTAATTTTTAATTTTACATGTTAAAGAGGAATGCACAGTATGAATAGAAAGTAAGCCTGTCTCCCACCTCTAACACCCACTCCTCCATTTCTCCCCAAGGCCCCATTGCTATCATTTTGTCTCCCTGTAGAGATATTTTATGCTCTTATTATATACATAGCCCCCATTTTGGAACTTTATGATGATTTCTTATAACTTACACAATTAACCATATAGTTTTATTTTGATTGTTTTAAATATATTTTTATTGATTTCAGAAAGGAAGGGAGAGGGAGAGAGAGATTGAAACATCAATGATGAGAGAGAATCATGGATCGGCTGCCTCCTGCATGTCCCCTCCTGGGGATCGAGCTCACAACCCAGGCATGTACCCTTGACTGGAATCAAACCCGGGACAAATGCTCTGTCCACTAAGCCAAACCAGCTAGGGCTTAACCATATAGTTTTACATTATTTCCCTTATTGGGAAATTACTCAGTTGACTTCTTTAAAAACAGAGAATGAATACTGAATTCCTTTGTGGTAGATCCTGGTGATCATTAAGGGCATTTCTTCACTTGATAGTTTTTTATTTTTACTGCATTTAAATACATATGAAATTTTGGGTTGGCTTTTTACATTACTTCCCTCCCCCCCCCCCCCCAATCTTTCTTTAAACAATCTATAAACTAAATTGTCTCATTGGATTGACCCAAGCTGAGTTTCACACACTATATATTTTCCTATTTTGCTACCTTTGTCTCTGTTGGGGTAAACAAGGGCATAGGACTCTATCTCGGGGTCTGGGCATAACATTCGGAAGTATTTAGGCAGAAAACAGTAACCTGAGTAATCACTTCATCTGGTTTTTTTAATTTTTTTTTTTGGTCTTTTTGAATTAGCAGAGCTAAATGAGGACGTATCTGCTGATCTTGAGGAAAGATTTCACCTGGGGCTGTTCACAGACAGGGCTACCCTGTACAGAATGATGGAGGTTGAAGGTGAGGCACATTCAGTCAACACAGTCCCCTCCAGCTTTATGATTCCCTAATGCTTTGCACACACCTCTTTTATGGCTACCATCCTGGGGCCTTGTCATGGTTAGTTTTACATGCCAACTAACTAGGTTTTGAGCTCCCCAGTTTGCATACTTACAGATCCCTTGCTTCTGTCCTAAGACCCTAAACATAACATACAGTGCTCACTCTGAGTGACTGAGTAAAAGTGAATGGGTGGACAAGTGACTGAGTGGGCTTCCGGCCCCATTGTGAACCCTCTGGGAGGTGACTTCCCCATTAGCGAATGACTGTGTATTCTAGGAGTTCGTTGCTCCTTTATCCTGCCTTTCTTTTTGTAGGAGTTAATGTAGACAGATGTTTCTGAAACAGCTTCCAAACATTATCTCTCTTCCATGTAGGAAAGGGTCACTTGGAAAATGGCCACCCTGAGTTATATCACCAGCTTATGCTTTGGAAAGGAGACCTAAAAGGTGTTCTCCAGACTGCAGCGGACAGAGGGGAGCTGACAGACAATCTCGTGGCTATGGCGCCCGTGGGTATGTTCTTTACGACGAACGCTCTGTCCTCTCTAGGATGCTCACTAAAGAGGGACAGTGTCTTGAAGGATAATTTGGCCATTTCTAATAAATTTAAAATGCATATCCCCCTTGACTCAGCTGTTCTAATTGTAAGAATTGAACTGTACGCACACGTACAACATGATAAATATTCATGGACTATTGTTGCAGCATTATTTGTAATAGCAAAAGATCACAACAACCTCTGAGTCCATCAGTGAGAGACTGGTTACATCTGTACAATAGAAACTCCTACAGATACCAAAAGAATGAGGCAGCTCTATGCATTCTAATATGGAACAGAACCCCAGAGTATAGTAAGTGAAAAGCAAGGTGTAGATGCGCAAAAGAATATTTAATACTCTGTCATTTATATTTATACATGTGTGGTTGTGTATTCATAGACTATATTTCCAAAGGTTTCAAAAGAAACTAGTAATAATGGTTCTCTCTGAGGAAAGGATTGGACGATATAGATGGGAAGATGCTAGGATAACAAGGAAACCTTTTATGCCATGCCCAGCTTTTTGCTTTTTATTCAATACTAGAGGTCCAGTGCACGGATTCATGCACCAGTGGGGTTCCTTGGCCTGGCCTGCAGGGATTGGGCTGAAACCAGCAGTCTGACATCCCCTGAGGCACCCTGGAGTACAAGAGGGCACTCTGCAAAGTTGTTGTCACTGGGCAGCTCCTACATTTACATTGAGTGTCTGCCCCCTTGTGGTCAGTGCGCATCATAGCTACCAGCCGGTTGGCCGGTCGCTTGGGCTTTTATATATAGAGATGCGACACCACACACACAGAGTGTACATAAGTGTATCATGGGTTTCACAAACTGAATACACCCTTGTAACCAGCACCCATATCAAGAAACATAACATTACTTGCACCCTTCTCTCATGCTCTATTTCCATCAGTATCCACACACCCCAACAAGAGTAACCAGTACCCTGACTTCCATACTTTTGGTACCTTTTTAGTTTTGTGTTATTACATAATCAAAGAAACAGTTTACGTGGGTGTGGGGAGGAGTAGGTGAAGCAAATGATCTATCGTGGCGATTGAATTATCTAAATTTTCTACTTAATACAGTAACAAAAGGCATTTTCAACCCTTATGTACATGCTTTTCCTTAAACTTGCTGCTTATTTAACCACTTGTTTTTTTTTTCTTTTTTAAGCTGGCTACCATGTGTGGCTGTGGGCTGTAGAAGCTTTTGCCAAACAGTTGTGTTTTCAGGAACAGTATGTCAAAGCTGCCTCTCACCTACTTTCTATTCACAAAGTGTATGAAGCTGTGGAGCTGCTCAAGGCACACCATTTCTACCGGTCTGTACAACCCTACAGTTGAACTAATAGTTGGACATACCGTGAAATTAATCTACTTAACAGCCCTAGCATAAAACCTTATAGTAATTAAACATGTGAAACATACAGAAATATATGTATACTAGCTTAACAAACATCAGTGCCCCTACCACCTATACTTAACAAATGTTAACTTTTATCAATATACGCCACTGATCTTTTTAAACTTTACTTTTGTAAGCTTCTTTACTTTGTTACTTTAACACAAATAGAGAAGACAGCGTAAGACAAATGAACAGCTTAATGGATTATTAAAAGAGGAACTCCCTTCTTTAGCTCCATATATGAAGAGACAGAATCTCCCAGACACCCCAAAAGCTCTCCATATGCCCCAGTTGTTTTTTAAGTATAATATTTAAGATTTAGTTGAATTGCTCTTCCCCAATTCTGTCCTCATCCCTTCTCTAGAAGTAACCAGTTTCCTGAGATTGGTATAAATCTTTCCTGTCCAGGTCATGCTGCTTAACAGGGAAGACAGTCATGCGTCATTAGGCAGTTTCATCATTTTGTGAACATCAAGTTCATGTACACAAACCTAGATGGTATAGCCTACTACACATCTACTAGGCTGTATGGTATAGCCTAGGCTACAAACCTGTATAGCACATTACTATACAAAACATGAGATTAAATCAAGCACAAGCACAGAAAATAGTGTAATCAAGAGACGAGGTAAGCACCAGATGTGAGGCCTCTGCAGGTGTAACGTGGCATACTGTTTCACAGCAAACGTTTTTATAAGTAGAAAGAGAACACTAAAGTAATAAAAAGCACAGTAAGTACATAACCAGGAACAGCCATTTATCATTATCAAGTATTATGTACTGCATGTGATTATATGTGCTATACTTTAAACAACTGGCAGTGCAGGTCTGTTTACACCAGCATCACCACAGATGTGAGTAATGCGCTGCACTGTGACTTTATAAGGGCTATCGTGTCACTAGGCAATTATAGTCCTTATGGGACCACCATCATATATCCAGTCCGTCATTGACTAAAACATCATAATGGGGCGCAAGACTACATATATAAGTGCCAGTGAACAAAAAGAGCAAAATCTTTCTTATAGACAGCATCTAGTTGGGTCTTATTTTTTTATCAAGTCAGATAGTCTCTTAAATTGGAATGTTTAGCCATTTACATTTAATATAAGTATTGGTATGATTGATTTAAATCTACCATCTTGCTATTTGTGCTGTTATTTCTTCATTTTCTCCTGCTTTTTTAAATTTTTGATCAACTGAATATTGTTTGTATCCCTAACTAGGAGCCCGGTACATGAATTCGTACACCAGTTGGGGGGGGGGGGGTTGTCCCTCTGCCTGGCCTGTGGGATCCGGCTGAAACCGGCTCTTCGACATTCCCCGAGGGGTCGCAGATCTCAAGAGGGCGCAGGCCAGGCCGAGGGACCCCACCGGTGCATGATCATGGCTGTGGAGGGGTGCGGGAGGTTGACCAGCTGGGTAGGGACCATGGGAGGGCTCTAGGGCGTGTCCGGCCTGTCTCACTAAGTCCTGCTCAGCCGGACCCCAGCAGCAAGCTAACCTACCAGTCAGAGCATCTGCCCCCTGGTGGTCAGTGCACGTCATAGCGAACATTTGAGCAACCTTAGCATATCATTAGCATATTACACTTTGATTGGTTGAATGGATGACCGGACATACTGGCTTATTAGTTATTCTAGAGCCCCGGTGCACGAAATTTGTGCACTATCGGGAAGGGGGGGTCCCCCAGCCTGGCCTGCACCCTCTCACAATGTGGGAGCCCCGTGATCAATCACCCCAAAGAGGTAGGCCCCGCCCACCCACCTGGGGCTCCTCGATGATTGCCCCAAAGAGGTAGGGTGGAGCCACGGGACACCCGGCCTCACCACGTGGAGCCACAGGACCTGCCTCCATGCTGTGCACACAGCATCAAGCCCCCACCCACCCGCACACACCCACTGAGCACACAGCCTCCTGGTGATCGCTTGTTATGGCGTGAGGGCGTCACTGCCACACAGGCTTTTGTTAATAGGATTCCTTTGTTGTTTTTTAATGATTACCCAAGGGTTTAGGACAGCCGTGGGCAAACTACGGCCCATTTATTTTATTTATTTATTTATTTATTTATTTTTTAAATATATTTTATTGATTTTTTACAGAGAGGAAGGGAGAGAGATAGAGAGTCAGAAACATCGATGAGAGAGAAACATCGGTCAGCCGCCTCCTGCACATCCCCCACTGGGGATGTGCCCGCAACCCAGGTACATGCCCCTGACCGGAATCGAACCTGGGACCCTTGAGTCCGCAGGCCGACGCTCTATCCACTGAGCCAAACCGGTCTCGGCAACTACGGCCCATTTAAAATGAATAAAACGATTGAAAAAAAAGACCGTACCCTTTTATGTAATGATGTTTACTTTGAATTTATATTAGTTCACACAAACACTCCATCCATGCTTTTGTTCCGGCCCTCCGGTCCAGTTTAAGAACCCATTGTGGCCCTCGAGTCAAAAAGTTTGCCCACCCCTGGTTTAGGATGAACATTTTTAATTTATGATAGTTTACCTTTAAATAATATACCACTTCTTACAAGTACCATATTTCTTTCCTTCCTCCTACTCTTTCTGCTGTTGAAACGTTTTTTAATCATTTTTAAACATTTGTTTACATTTACCCACATACTTATTTCCAGCACTTTTCATCCTTTTATGTAGATCTGAGTTTCCAGTTGCTGTCAATTCCTTCTTCACCTAAAGAACTTCACCTTTTTTCTGTCGTGTGGTTCTGCTGGTGACAGATTCCATCCACTGCTTCTGTCTTTCAGTACTTCAAAAGTTGTCTTTCTCTTGGCTTGCATTGTTTTTGACATGACTCTACTGCATTTTTTTTTTTAATTTACTGAGGTAACTGATTAATAACATTAAATTTCAACTATACAACTTCAAATACCACATCCATTATGTACTCAAGTTTCTTGCAGTACCATATATTTGACCCATTTTGCCCTCTTCATCTTCCCCTTATCTTTGTTATATAGGAACTATGTATTTTTTCTCTATTTTCAGTACTTTCTCCATCACTGATATTTAGCCATTTGATATGATGGCTTTGGTGAGACGTCTGTTTATCCTCGTTGTTTTTCTTCCTTTAGAGCAGTGATGGCAAATGTATGACAAGCGTGTCAGAGGTGACACGTGAACTCATTTTTTTGGTTGATTTTTCTTTGTTAAATGGCATTTAAATATATAAAATAAATATCAAAAATCTAAGACTTTGTTTTACTATGGTTGCAAATATCAAAAAATTTCTATATGTGACACGGCACCAGAGTTAAGTTAGGGTTTTTCAAAATGCTGGCATGCCGAGCTCAAAAGGTTCGCCATCACTGCTTTAGCGCGTTGAACTCTGTTTTGGCAAGCAGTAAAGTTGCTTGCGGATCAGCTTGATCTTTTCATGGCTTGTTTTGAAGCTTTTCTTGGGACAGGCTAAAGAAATCCATACTCTGGAATTAGTCTGTCCTCCTACCTTCTGGTGTCTTCACTGAATGCCTCATATGTTCAGTAAATCAGAACTTTCATGTCTGGCTGGTCAAAACTCAAAAGTCCCCAAGCCCTGAGTAAGCTCAGGGATTTACTCCCTGACTGTTCTTTGTCCTGCCTTAAGGAGGTTCCCACACAGGCATGGCCTTGTGTTTAGCCAAAGACTCAATAGGGTCCCTAAGGGAAGTTCTGGAGCTCTTTCTCTGGACAGCTTCTTCCTTCCCCTTAAGTTCCAGTTGTTTCATCGCTTCTAACTCATTTTTCCTGCTTCCTCAAGGACATGGACCTTTCTCTTTTTAAACTACAAGGGTCACTACCTTGATTCTTGCTCAGATGCCAGCAGTTATCCTCCATTGCTCTTGCACAACCAGTGCAAATGTCAACACAGCGAGAAAGGCAAATAACCTCTAAGCATCATTGTTAAAACAGGTGGAGTTTTGTTTGTTGTTTTTTTTTTTTTAGAGTTTAGAATAAAAGTGAGTTTGTTAGTGAGACAGAGAATAAGGCCACTCCACAGGCAGACCATCCACCCAAAAGGGCCTTGGGGACCCCAGGAATCTGCTGACCTGGGAGAAGTGAGCGCAGCACCTCTTCCTGTGTATGTAGGACCTTCGTTTTTTTAAGAAGTAGGAACACCACAAAGGGGATGGTTTGCCCTATCTTGCAGCCCCTCCTAGGGGCCCCTCACCGAGAAGCCTTCTCTTTTCAGATTGGCTAATTATCTGTTGTTGCCTCTAGGGAGGCCATTGCAGTTGCCAAGGCCCGCCTGCGCCCTGAGGACCCGATCCTGAAGGACCTGTACCTCAGCTGGGGAGCCATCCTTGAAAAAGACGGCCATTATGCTGTAGCTGCTAAATGGTAAGCCTGGGGGAGCCAGGAGTGCACCAAACCTAGAAGAGCAGACTGAGAGTGAGCAGCATAGAGGTGGAGGTCAAGTGTCTAGAAAACAAAAAAGCATATGTGTATTAATCCAGCTTGGTAAGACGCATCAACATCTACCTCCTTGGTAGGTATGTACATCGCCATAACTATTCAAGAAACCCCAGCAGCAGTAAGAAATCTCTTTTAGGGACATCTTGCACCATCAAATAAGAAAAATGGAAGAGAATGACTCCTTTGCTTGGGTTCATTTCAGCAAGTATTGAGATTCTTTTGTGTCCTTGACCCATTAATGCTGTATCTCCTCTGCTGGCTGGACTCAGCTGAGAGCTGGCGACAGTGGCTACCTAGGACCACAGGAAGGCACAGGGGCAAGGAAAAGCCCACAGAAATGATTTGACCCTCTGGGAGGAATAGGAGATCTGTTTATGACGCTTTGCGTTTTGTTTCGTGTTACAGCTATTTAGGGGCCGCTTCCGCTTATGATGCAGCCAAAGTTCTGGCCAAAAAGGGGGATGCAGCATCGCTTAAGACGGCAGCGGAGTTGGCTTCCATCGTGGGAGAGGATGAGCTGTCTGCTTCCCTGGCTCTCAGGTGTGCCCAAGAGCTGCTTCTGGCCAGGAACTGGGTGGGAGCCCAGGAAGCCCTGCAGCTCCATGGAAGTCTGAAGGTCAGTCTGTTATTGCATCTTCTGATACTTAAGGAGAAAGGGCCCCAAATCCTTTTCTCATCAAACTCCAGGTGAACAACCCAGTTACACAAGCTGTACTGATTTGGCAGGTGTCCCGGACATACCATCCCACTGACACACCCTGGCCTGTCAGTTGCCATATGCATAGTAGGAGATAACGTGGTCATTCACAGTAATTCCCATTGCGTATCAGTTTGTGTACAACACCCACAAATAGACTAGTCAGCTGAGCCCCTGCCTGGCTGGCAGCCTAGTGGTGGTTGTTGACGTCATCAGCACATCAGTGAAGAGGGATTGGCTCCAACAGAAATGATGGTGCTCTGCCTGTGGCACCCCTCAGCTGTCTGCCGTAAGCAACTGTGAGACCGCAACCTTTGGTAAATGTTTTGTGCCCATGTGGTTAAAGATGACTGACTTCCACTGCCGCGCGCGCGCGTGTGTGTGTGTGTGTATGTGTGTGTGTGTGTGTTCCCTCTGCCTTTTTTTGACACATCAAAACTGAGATGACTTTAGAGGCAGCACTCTCACCTAGTTTCCAAAATACATAAACATTTGGTCCGTGTTAGATGACTTTGCTTTGTCAGATACTAACATGAACTTTTTCAGTTCCTCTTTCCCTGGTAGAGTAACCAAGCCTTAAAATAATTCCTAAGAGTAACCAAGCCTTAAAATAACTCCTAGCTGGATATCCAAAGCCCAAGACAAATGCTAAGTAAGGACGTAGCTTTCCAAGAATTGCAAAATAAAAAGGAGGCAAAAGTAGTACACACATCCTCAAAGATAGTGTCACTTGGTATAGAATTCACAAAGTGACCAAATCTAGAGAAATTTTAATTTATTCACAACAAAACATTTTCAGAATGGTCATTTAGCATCACCTTTGTCCTCCTCAACAGCACCTGTGAGTTTATGCTGCCTGTTGTTCTGATATGGTATTCTGGCAGCGGCACAGGCCTTCCCACGCGTCACTGAGGAAGTAGTGTTTATGGGGCATACAAGCAATCTCATGGCAACTAAAAACCAGCAAACATCAAGGTTTCCCAGGCCCTTCTCTGGCTTCCTGTTCTCTTCCAGCGACTCTCTGTTAAACCTGTTTGGACATGGCCCCTCCCCACTGCTCCAGCTCAGATCTACAGTTTGTCTGCTCCCGCACCTTCTGCCCATTAGGCTCTTCTCTGTACTCCCCTTGTCTCAGGTCTGGACAAGGGAAAGAACTGGGTGAGCCCAGTCCATCTTCTCTCAGACAGGGGCACAAATATTGGCTGATCTGTGTGTGTCTTAAATTGCAGTGGGCAGGGCTGGAGTTGGGGTTTCATGTTATAAAAATGGTTGTTTGGGCTCCAAGGGCTATGGAAGGAATTCCTCCGAAGGATATCTGGAAAAGCTGTCTGCTGGATCACTCTCCCCCTCGGGTACAGCTCACACTGGGCAGGCAGCCGCGAAGGGGGACACTGAGAACAGAGAGGCTGTCTAGTCAAGCACTTTGCCTGCATAACAGTCCTCTCCTTTGTTGGGTTCCAGGGTCAGAGACTGGTGTTTTGCCTTCATGAGCTGCTCTCTAAGCACTGGGAGGAAAGGCAGCTGTCAGAGGGCGAAAGCGCTTCCTCATCTTACAACACCTGGTCCACCGGCATCGCAGGGCCCCTCCCGGAGAGGGTGACCGCAGTATGGAAGAGCGCCTTCAGCCTGGACACCCCCGAGCAGTACCAGGCAGCGCTGCAGCAGCTGCAGACGATCAAGTACCCATCTGCTACAAATAACACTCCCTTTAAGCAGGTACCTGTCTGCATGAGCTTCTCATATTCATCACTCAGTTTTAGGAATTCTCCTTCATCGGTGCCTAGTATAGTAAGGAGACGAATCGATGCCAGTTTGCATTTCAGAAAAGACCAAGACAGGCCCAGGCAACCTGGAAAGATCCCTTCAAACTAAAGCCCTTTAGCTTTGAAGTTAGATTTAAATCGGCTTTCCCTTTTCTTTTTTTTTAAATTTATGGGGTGACATTGGTCAACATGAACATAGAGGTTTCAGGTGTAGGTTCCTATGTTACAATATCTGTATATTGCACTGTGCTGTATATTGCACTGTGTGCCCACCACCCAAAGTCAAATCTTCTGGCACCATTTATTGGCATTCCCTTTTAAAAGGAAAAAAGAAGTCTAAACATATAGGAAAGCTGAGAAAATGTTCAACCAGAGTTAACAAATGTTCACATTTGTCATTTTGTTTCATAGTATGTTGGGGGTTGTTTTGTATTTTCTTGTTTTTTGGTAAAGGAAATACAATCCAGTTGAAATCCCTTGTGTTCTATTCCTCAGGCCCATTCCTAGGCACCGAACACAGCCCCTATGTCAGACCATATGTATCGTTTTGTTCGTTGCTTGTTGCAATGACCATTGTTTGTAAAATCTATCCAGAGATCAAATTGATTCATTATAACTATTCTACCCGTCCTATGAATATATATCTCAATTTACCTATTTCTCTTTTAAAAATGAGGGGATATTATTATATTATTGATGAACGAGACTTCCTCAAATGATATAACACTTTGGAAAACGGTGTGGCAGTTTCTTATAAACATTCACGTGCCCAGTGACCCAGCAATCACTGCCTAGATCAGGAGTGGGCAAACTTTTTGACTCGAGGGCCACAATGGGTTCTTAAACTGGACCGGAGGGCCGGAACAAAAGCATGGATGGAGTGTTTGTGTGAACTAATATAAATTCAAAGTAAACATCATTACATAAAAGGGTACGGTCTTTTTTTTCAATAGTTCTATTCATTTCAAACGGGCCGGTTCTGGCCCGCGGGCCGTAGTTTGCCCACGGCTGGCCTAGATACTTCATTAAAAGAAACAAAACAGGGTGTCCACACAGACTTGTGCACAAATGATTACAGCTTAGTCACAACAGCCAAAAACTAGAAACCGCCCAAATGTCCATCAGCTGGTGAATGGATGTGCAAGCTGTGCACCTCCATACAGAGGAATACTATACTATGCAGCAGTAAAAAGGAACAGATTACTGATACACAGACATTATCAGTGAAGCTCAAAAGCATTATGTGAAAGAACCAAGACACAAAAGACTACATACTCCACGGTTCCATTTACATGAATTCTAGAAAAGACAAAACTGTCGTGGCAAAAACCAGATCAATCGTTGCCAGGGGCTGGGGAGAGCGAACTGGCTGCAAAGGGCACATGGAAATATTTTCCAATGATGAAAACATCCTGTTTTGATTTCTGTGTAGTTACAGCACATATATCTATATAGATATGTATATATTTATCCAAACTCATCAAATTGTTCACTTAAAATTGATAATTTTCTTATAGTTCAGATTTGCTTGTAGTTGTTTTTAATTAGATTTTAGTTCCAGAAATTCACCTTTTGTTTTAATTAAACACAAATGTGAAGGCATTTTCTTAACATGAGCAGATTTAACTCAGACAGTATACGTTGTTGTGTAACTAGATATGAAAGCTTCAGGCAGGGAAGCAAAGTGAATGGTGGAAGGAGGACCTTTCTTAAATGTAGACTGTGTGTACTTCTGTCCAAGTGCCATTAATAGGAACACTGTGGTGTCCCTAGTGCTTTCTGCGGGAGGATGTTTAACAGACTCTGGCCTCTCCCTCCAGCTCCTGCTTCACATTTGCCATGACCTGACTTTGGCAGTGCTGAGCCAGCAGGTGGCCTCCTGGGACAAGGCTGTGGAAGCTCTGCTTCGGGCTGTGGTCCGGAGCTACGACTCGGGGAACTTCACCGTCATGCAGGAAGTGCACTCGGCCTTTCTTCCTGAGGGTAAACGACCCCACGCACACCACTGACAGACGGCTCTGGGATGGTTATTGGCTGGTGGTGTCATTTAGTAGAAAGTTTGAGCTCTCTTACCTAGGCTCCTAAGAGAATAGCCAGAATGTCTGAGCCCTTTACCTGGCCCTACCTTATGCCTCGTACTTATTTTCTACACAGTTTAAGAGCAAGAGAAGTAGCCTTGTACCATAAATTAGTAAGACTGGAGAAGCACAAAAGATAGGCACTTCTTCCTTTGGCTGGGTGGCTCTGTTGGAGTGTCGTCTCACACACCAAAAAGGTTGCAGCTTCCATTCCTAGTCAGGGCACATACCTAGGTGTGGGTTCGATCCCCAGTCAGGGCATGTACGGGAGGCAACTGATGAATGTTTCTCTCTCCTGCCCCGCCCCCTCTCTAAAATCAATAACATATCCTTGGGTGAGGATTAAAAAAAACAACAGATAGACATACTTGAGTTGCATAGTCACTAAACTATATCACTGTGATTTTTTTTCACAGACACAATAGGATCCCCAGAGCCGTCAGTCAGACAGATTGAATACATTTTATATCATGACCAACTAGCTAGCCTGTAGCAACAAGAACATTGTCCTAAAATACTACTTTTGTGCATTAAGTAGGTTCCCCCAAATGTTTAGCTTTGGTTGGCTTTTGCTGGGAGGTATATGGTCCCATAGATCACTGCTGTCTTTTCTTGGAGTCTCTTAGGCGATAGGAAACAACATGCAGGTAGGAGGCCAGATTTCTGGCAGATAGAGAAATGCACAACCCCAAGTCCTTTCCTTCTTTTCCTAGGCTGTGATCACCTAAGAGACAAGCTGGGTGACCATCAGTCCCCTGCCACACCAGCTTTCAAAAGTTTGGAGGCCTTTTTTATCTATGGGCGTCTGTATGAATTCTGGTGGTCTCTCTCCAGGCCTTGCCCTGAATCTAGTGTCTGGGTAAGGGCTGCTCATAGAAGGACAACCTCTGTTGAACAAAGCCAGCAGTTGGATGATGCTGGCTCTGAAGAAACTGACACCCAAGCTCCTCAGCCAGAGCCAAGCAAGCTTCCAGAACTAGACATGAGACTCACAGAGGAAAGTAAGCGAATGCTCAACACTTGTAAGGAGCTTTTTTCAGAAAAGCACGCCAGTTTCCAAAACTCACAGAGAACTGTTGCTGAAGTTCAGGAGACCTTGGCAGAAATGATCCGCCGACACCAGAAGAGTCAATTCTGCAAACCCACAGCGAATGGTCCTGATAAAAATGACCCTGAACAGGAAGCCGAACAGCCCCTCCCTAGTCCTCAGAGCCTGGGGTAAGTACTGAGTCAATGCACGATGGAATTAAAAATACCCTCCTGGGTTCTCATAGCGTCACAGCACAATCAATACATGACGAGATAGGTCCGGACACTTGGAAGCAACATGATTTAGTGGTGAGCACACAGGCTTTGGAACCAAACGTGGGTTCTAGTCCTGGCCCTGCTGTGACCTCAGGCAAGAGTCTCAATGTCTCTTGTCTATAAATGGGAGTACCAACTCCTACCTTGCTTAAGAATTAAATCACAAAATTATTAATAACAATAGTATAGTAAAATACTACTTTTGTGCATTAGTAGGTTCCCCCCAAAAAATTAATCAGCAAAATGAGATGTATTGCATCACTAATGAAAACCATTAATTCTGTACTATCACAAAAAAATACACAAAGAGGGTAGTGCACAGAACTGCTCACGAACTGAGAGAAATCAAATGATTGGATGCTGTAGCATCCTAATCACTTCCATTGAAAAGAGGGACCAGATGGATGACAGGAACCTGTCACCAGGCACTGTAGAGCTTGCATTATTATAAGGCACTTTGCTATGGGTGTTTGCAGTGATCAAGTTATTGATTCGTTATTCTGATGAGTGCCTTTTACCTTATGCCCCCCAGCACAGGGCTTAAAACATAGCAATTACAATACTGACCAACTTAAAGCTGTTATTAACTTTACAAATTAAAATTAAGAAGCTTTGACGTCCCTATGTTAATTGCTCTAAAAATACTCCCGCTGAAATCTTGATTCAGAATTCTGAATTACTTCTCCAATAAACTACAACCTCTAAGCAGCTTTAGGTTTGGTTTTAATAACAAGAAAAACACTGAAAAGTTCTCTAACCCAGTAGCTCTTAACCTGTAGATCACAGGACCCCCTTTGAGAAGCTTAACACACTCTCCCAGGAAAAATGTGCATCCATACACCCCATGAGTAAGAGCCCGGCTCTACCCATTCCCCAAATGAAGCTAGGCCCTCTGCTCTTGGCTGCAGATTGAATCCCCCAAGTCCTGTATTTCATTGGAGCTGTGTGTCTAAGGAGTGGGGATTTGGAATATGATAAGGAATAATACTGCATTTTTAAAACTTTATGTCACATCATATTAAATTGCCTTCTCTTAAACTTTTCTTAAAGATGGGAGATAAAGACCCAGGTGATAAGGGAATTTTATTTATAGGCAATTGAAATAAAAGTTACCCAGGGCAAGACAAATATGACTTATACTTTTTATTATTATTTACCAGTAAAGAAGAGAAAAATGAGCCACTTTCTCTACCTGAATTAACCAAAAGGCTTACGGAGGCGAATGAGAGAATAGCTAAGTTTCCTGAGAGTGTTAAGGTAAGATTTATAGCAGTTCATTTGGTAAAACATTACTTTTTGTAGTATCAGTTGACTATACCAAATTCTTTAAGATCATCTACTTTTCAGTTTCTGAAATCTCTACACATTTGAATGTGCTTAAAAGTTAGGATCTAGTTGCCTTTGGTTAGCTAAAATGTTTTGTGAGTAGAATTGTTGACAACACAAGCAATTTTATACCTCAGTCTTCAGAGAAACCTAACAAATTTTGTAACTGGGAGGTAAAGTAAAATTGGTGTCATATATTTGATAGCTTACAGATGGATAAGTGTATTTGGATGTGGCCCTGGTAGTAACAGAAACATCACTTTTTAAATTAATTCAAGTAGAGCTCTAGAAAATTATATTCGTTGGAGAAGGACATCCCAGTAAACATTCCAGTTTTGAGTATCATCTGTCCTTAGAGTAACTGATGAAGAACAAGGCATTGCCTGTCTTCTCTCACACAACATCGTGAGAGAAATGGCCCAGCTGTGCCTGAGAAGTGTCAGTTGAGACTTTGAGTTACTGGTGCCTTCTATGCAGGTGTTTGTGGCTCTTTCGCAAATGCTTCCTTGTTTCACTCTCATCTTTCAGACCTGGCCCTTCCCAGATGTGCTGGAGTGCTGCCTGGTCCTGCTTCACGTCGGGTCCCAGAGTCCTGGCAGCGTGACCCAGGAAATGCAGCAACAGGCCCAAGAGCTGCTTCAGAAATACGGCAGCACTAAAGTTTACCAAAGACACTGCCAGACCTTCTGCACGTGAACTTTCAAGGACCTTTAAAATAAATTGCATCGAATACAAAACGTCTTGACACCTTTCACCTCTGCCAGGCATTTGCTCTGATCCCTAGATGTTTTTGCAGTGATCCAAATAATACAAAACGAGGGTCAAGTTTGAATCAACTCTACCCTTAAAAACAATCTGACTTTGGATTCAGTTGTGGTGTCCTACTAAAGGATCATCAAAAGCCAGCAGTTGTTAGAACACCTGCAAGAGTAACTGTTGGTCATCTCTAAAGCCTTATGTAGATTTCATCCAAAGAGGAGAAACTTTTAATTGTCCAAGTGTTATGTTCTTATACACAAGCTACCTTTATAAATGCTTCCCCTGATCATAAACAGTGTCGTTCTTGTTTGAGATAGAATTGCTGTAGTTCATGACGATTGGTATTATTTTAAAAATTTGTTAACTTGGGCTCTTCTCCCCTTCTACTCTACTAACTACACTTCTACTGAATGTGAAACAGGCCTTACCCATCATGTTGAGTCTATCCTAGGTCAAAAACTTGGTTTTGTTTCATGTAATTGCTTGTTTGAAATCATTTACTGAAGTGTTAGAAGAACAAATAACTCAAATGAGTCTTATCCCTTCAGTTTTGATGGTGATCAAAATAGCTCAGAAAGAAATTAGTTTCAGTTGTTCTTAATCTTTTTTGGATCACAGGAGAATTAGATTGAAGCCACAGATGATCTTCCAAGAAAAATGCATATTCCTTCCTTATTTTTTATATGTAAGTTTTGGATTATTGGATTTTGACTTTTGGATCATGCGTAATAGACCCTACAAACTAATTAATTACAAACCCTTGTTCTTGTATTTATTTTTAAACTAATGAGAAGTCTTTTGAGGTCTGTTCTTTTCTTTGGTTAAATAGTTGAACAATGTCAGGAACAGATGTTTCCATAATATCCCAGTTGCTAGAACATAAAAATTAAGACAGTTGGGTGGGGTTGACGAGGAGCACTCTTTCCCAACAACTGAACTGATTCATGGCTTTTCTGCAAGAATTTCACTAACAAGCTAATTCACCACATATATAATGAGTGGTCCCAGGAAATAGAGTTAAAACTGGTTTCCAAGTAAGGCCAAATAATCAGCGACGAGTGTGAAGTGTTCCACTTACACAGCTGCTCATTAAAAGCTTCCTTCAAAGTAAAGGGTTCTGTATGCGAGCCAACTTGTGGAAAACGGAGGCAAGACTTTGGGGAGAGACAAGATGCTCTGTTACCAACCATTAATGGCCATTTCTAGAGCCAGGAATTCATAGCTATAAAAGATCAAACCTGCATGCCAGTAGTTAAAAAGAAATCTTTATTATACAAAATTAAAAACATAAATATATTTACAAGCATCTTAAATACCAGCTTATAATACTTGACATTTTTGAATCATTTCAAATTGAGTTTTCTATAAGCTTTTAAAATGCAAGACTATTCATCCACTTCAGTGAGTTACCAGTTTCATTTCCACCATTGCAAATGGGTTTTCAAAATTGTCCATACTGTCATTTAAAAAAAAAAAATACTGTGTACTTTTTAAATGACTAGTTTTGGGGGGGAAAAATCACAGTCCTGAGCTTTCTACCCCAGTTGTGGGATATTACTCCACAAGAACTCTGTAAAACAAATTCCTTACTGCCCTGTTTATATGTACTAAAACTTTCTGAAGATTCACATTTCTGGTACTCACATTAATCCATCTCCCTAACTTCTCAGGTTTGCTAAAAGGAAAAGCTGAAAACAGAGAAGAGAGGTGGGGGAATACAAATGCCATTCTGAAATCACAAGAGACTTAGGATTCAAAAATCTGATCTTAACTAATTTCTCAAATCTGTGATTTTTGTTATATGAAAACATAAAGTGATTTCAAATGATGCACATGTGATAGCAAATCTCAGTGGCACAATAGGATATAAAGACACTTAAGTGGTTAACTTAATGCCCACTCTGGTGTTCCTTATGAATAAAGAGTAGACAGGTTCAGTAGAATTTTTTTTGTTAAGGTAAGTTATCATCTGGTCTTCAAATTTCAGCACTGAGCATGTAATTCATTTCCATGAGGAAAGCAAATGTCCTGGAGAAGGGTCAAAAAAAGGGAAAAGACTCAATACCTATCACCCACACTTAAGAATACAATTTTGTTCTACTTTTCCTGGAAGCCCTCAGCTCAGCTGAGAATCAGAAGTCTTCATCCTCAGAGATTAGCAACAAATTTAAAAGAAAAAGAATGACAACAGGTAAGAGTTATATACATTTTACTAGTTTGTTTCTCACTCGTCCTGGGTATTTAAAAAGGTGTCAAATGAGCCATGGATGCTGGTGGCAGGAGGCAACTGGAAAAGAGGCCTAGGGATGAGGAATACATAAGACTTGTTTACAAATTCAGAGAAAGCTGCCCTCTTCTGGATCTAAAAGACTTCTTTGTCTTTAGTAAAACAAAAGTCTTTCTGCGCAGTGGAGATGGTAAGTACAGCTTGCTCAAAAGTGGCGGTTTCTCTTGGGGAGGAAGGTAAGTACACAGTCAGCACAGTGAGCACCATTCTGGGGCGGCCCGCTCCGCAGAGCCTCGCCACCATCACTGCTGCATGTTGTTGATGATCGCCAGGATGCTCATCTTCTCCTGGGCAGAGTCCACATCCTCATTCTGCTTCTGGGCCACTCCCGTGCCCAGGCCATAGAGCCGCCCACAATATTTGGCATCATCAATACTGTCCTCAAAAAACAACTGCAGAATGGGACAGAGAACCCGTGGTTAAGAATCATGCCAAGTCTCAATACTACCAAATCAGCACTTCCCGGCTCTCAGAGCCCTCAAAATGTAACCAACTAGAAATTAATTCCATACAGAAAGGCTCCAAACCTTTCCATGCTCCTTTGTGAACGGACCTATTTTCCATGAGTTCTTTTACTACGAGGATCCCTGTGCTGCTGCTGCTGCTGCTGCTTAAGTACAAATGTCCCATTTCGTCCCTTCTCTTTAGCAGGCAGTGCAATGGTTAGGAGCTTGGGCTCTACAGACTGACTTCCTGTGTGACCTTAGGAAAGTCACTTCAACTCTCCGTAAGCCCCTGTTCCCTATCTATAAAACAGTAATACTGTAACAGGTTGCATGAGTGAGATAATGGACATTAACCACTTATAACAGGACATTTCGACCCTGGCACAACTGGGCAGAATGACTGTTGGGGTGCAGGGGGGCTTGTCCAGTGTAGGATGTGTAGCAGCATCCCTGGCCAGTAGCACACTGCCCCTCAAGCCTAACCCCCGGGTTGTGACAACCAAAATGTCTCCAGACACTGCAAACAGTACTTTGGGGGACAAAATTAGGAAGAATGATGCTGTCAGCTTTGTTCTTTCTCAAGATTGCTCTATTTGGAATCTTTTTGTGGTTCCATGTAAATTTTAGAATCGTTTGCTCTATTTCTGTGGAAAATGCCATTGGCATTTTTGCTTTGGGTAGTATGGGCAGTTTAACAATATTAACTCTTCCAATCCATGAGCACGGATTATTTTTCCACTCATCTGTGTCATCTTCAATTTCTTTCATCAATGTCTTATAGTGTTCAGTGTACAGGTCTTTGGTTAAATTTATTCCAAGGTATTTTATTCTTTGTGATGCAATTATTAATGGGATTTTTTTTCTTTAACTTCTTTATGATATTTCATTATTAGTGTAAAGAAACACAATAGAATTCCGTATATTGATTTTTGCATCCGGTAACTTTTTAATTGATTTTGAGAGAGAGAGGAAGGGAAGGAGGGAGGGAGGGACATTAATTTGTTGTTCCACTTGCTTATGCATTTATTGGTTGCTTTTTGTATGTGCCCTATCCAGAGATTGAACTTGCAACCTTGAAGTATCAGGACGAGGCTCTAAATGAACTGAGCTATCCTGCCAGGGCTAGTATCCTACAATTTTACTGAATTTATTAGTTCTAACAGTTTTTTAGTGAAATCTTTAAGTTTTCCATAGATAATACCATGTCGTCTGTAAACAGAGTTTTACTTCCTCTTTTTTGATCTACATGCCTTTTATTTTTCTTGCCTAACGGTCCTAGCTAGAACTGCCAATACCATGTTGAATAAAAGTAGCAAGAGTGGGCATCCTTGTCTTGACCTAACCTTAGAGCTGTTGATTGTGATGTCAGCTGTAGGATAAGTGGGTGGTCTACCAAACGTGTTCACATAATAGAAATTAGAAGAAAAACAAATAATTACAATTAGAGCTGCTAGGAACACCAAATATACTTTTAGATTTGGGCATGCTGAGTGGCCTCCATTTCAAAATGCTTCTTTGCTTTCCAAACTATATATAATATATTGATCATCATTACAAACAAAAACACAAAACTGCTTTCAATGTAGTTATCAACTTCCAATAGACACTATAAATTTCAACAAACCTCAGCCCACAAAGGTCATCCATCTCCTTGCCTTACCTCTTTCATCCTGAAGAATGCCATTCCTGTCAGCAGTGAGTCTGAGCCTGCCTGATGCTGCCTTCCAATTCTCTGCAAATCTAACTGATCAGCAACTTCCTGAAGACCTCCCTGGAGATGTAAGGAAAACAAAGATAATACTACAGACCCAACACTCCTCTACTAAAGTCAATGAAGTCCATTCTTGAGTTTACTTCTTTTGGTGATGGAACAGGCCATTTACTTAACAGGCCTTATCCCAGCCCTCCAAATGATACATTGTGTTATGTTCCATTTTTCACTTCTTTTTTCTCTTTATCATTAATTTTGCCAGATCTTTGCTCCATAAAATATTAACTGCTATAAAACAAGGTTTAAGAAATAGTAAATGCCAGCCCTGGCTGGGTAGCTCAGTTGGTTGGAGCATCGTCCCAACAAACCAGGGTTTCAGGTTCAATCCTCGGTCAGGGCACATATAGGAAGCAACCAGTAAATGCCTTGGTGGGTTGAACAACAAATCGATGTCTCTATCTCTTTCTCTTGCTCTCTCTCTCCCTTCTTTCTCTCTAAGGTCAATAAATAAAAATTATTTTAAAAGAAATAAAAAAAGTAGTAAATGCCAATCTAATACAAAACAGCAAATGTCTTATATCAATAATATATTTAGGGTAGTGAGTTCTTAAACTATCTAGGGAAGCAACTTTCCACCTTTTCCATTTCATGGCACACAAATTAACTGCCAAAATTATGCGGCATACTATTTTTTTGTCGATCTGACCCTTTTTGTTCCAAAGTGACTTTTTCAAAAATCAAGTGTTTATAATTGTATGTAAGGATATCAAGTACCAAGAGTTAATCAGATACAACCTTATTATGTGACGTGACCAATAAAACTCAACGCTTATTATATGACCTATATATTTATGGTTCAAGACAGGGCATTCACATCGGACAGCTATGTGTTGGCTGTTGTTATTTTTTTATTTGATAGTCTAAGGGAAAAAATGTCAATGCCTTTAACTAAATAGTCAGGTATTACATGTTTTGCAGCACACCAGTTGAAAACTGCTGGTGTTGGGTTAAGAACTCCTCTGATTGGAGTCTGGTATGCTATAGACGCCATTCCTGACAAACTGCACATACACCTCCTTTTACCAACTAGTATAGGCCTTAAGTGAAGAAAGCCTGCCTTATGAGAGAAGTAGAGGACTCCCTTCATGCCACACAAATTCCTGTGGCAATTAGCTATATATATAACCTGTCTAGTATAATGTTGGCATCTAGGAGGTACTCAAGAATGCATGCTGAACAAATAACAAAGCAAGATGATACGTTTGCTTTTTTTTGCTGTTACTAGTTTTAAGAAAAAAATTGTACCTTAAGATTTTTGCAACTCTTCATCAGGTATTTCACATCATAAATGGATGGGAAGAAAAGGTTCAGAATATGAAAGAATTCATGTTCCTCTTCTGGCAAACGAGAGTCAGTAAGTAACTTTACCATGTAGCCAAAGTCATAGCCACTGCAAGGAGAGGAAGAGACACTAAGTGAAAAAGCAGCAGTTATTAGGCCCCCGCATTCAACAACTTTACTTCTCAAAATTCATGATGCTACCACCTTTCAGTATTCCAAAGTAGTTTACCCTACTGTGATCTGAACATTCCATTAAAAAACAACACAAACTAATATGGAAGAAAACTCAAAGGTTGATAAATGTGTGTTTTATTCATCAAAAATTCAGAAGTACTGGCCCTGGCTGGGTAGCTAAGTTGGTTAGATCATCATCCCAATTCATCAAGATTGCTAGTTCCATCCCCAATTCAGGGCACATACAAGAATCAACCGATAGACCTGGCCAGTATGGTTCAGTTGCCTAGGCATCATCCCGTAAACCAAAAGGTTGCTGGTTCAATTCCTGGTCAGGGTACATGCCTGGGTTGGGGGCTCAACCCAGTAGGGGCATGCTGGAGGCAGCCAATCAATAATTCTCTCTCATCATTGATGTTTCTGTCTCTCCTTCTCCCTTCCTCTCTGAAATCAATAAAAATATATTTTAAAAATAGTAAGAATAAACAACCATGTGCTTCGATCCTCTCCACCCACCACTTTCCACTTGGAATACACCCACTGGCAGCTACATGATAGAGCCCATTACTGTGTAACACAAACCAATATGAGCTCCAAATTATTTTTTGAAAAACAAACATGAGTAATAGTTACCATTTCAACTTCATAACTGCTAGTGACCAACAGAAGAGAGCGTAAGAATTCAATTCCCTGCTCCCAAACCGAGAGCTACACATTCTCTGGGGCTGACCTGTGAAATGAAAGCCATTTGACATTGTCACAGAGAACCACCCCTGATGTCATAAGCAGCTCCGCAAAGTGCAGTGTGTCAATCCCTTCCTCTTCGTGCTTCTGAAACTGTAGTCCTGAGTTTGCAAGGAGATCTATGGAATCCTGAGAGTACATGTCCTCTCTAAAAAAGAAGGTGTTCACGTCTTAGTTGATGGATAATGTAACAAAAGTAGTGGGTAACAGCATATCATACAACAAGTTTTCTTTAAATCTTTAATTATTTAAGAATACAATTCCTTCTTTCCAGTATTCCAGCAAGCATAAAAAGTAGATGATCTTATCTCTAACCGATACAAAATGTGATTTTCCCCATAAAATGTCCTAATTATAAAATATCCACATTTTCCAATTTTTAAAAGAAAAATCTCAAATAGAAGAAAATGAAAAAAATTTATACATACACACACACACACACACACACACACACACACACACACACACACATATATATATACCCTAATATGCAAATAGACCGAACGGTGGAACAACCAAACAACTGGTCGCTAAGACGTGCACTGATCACCACGGGGTGCGCGTGGAACATGGTGGGCATCAACAGCAGGCAACAGAGTGCAGAACGTGGCGGGCATTGGTTGCGGCAGGATGGTGGAGCACTGAGCGGGGACACTAGACCAGGGTGCCAGTCGCTGTCATCGGGGTGAGCCTCTGGTGGTTACCGAAAATACTTTGCTCCTGTGTGCCGCAGTCCCGCTAGGCGCTCACACCCGCTGCCAGCACCCAGCGCCAGCCCCGATCGCCCCTGAGGGCTTCTCTATCTACCTCCCCGGGCTCCTGAGGGAGGATCGGGGCAGCAGATGCTGCTCTCACACACTGACGGTGCTGGCCCCGCTTGCACCTGCTGCTGGCGCCGGCCCCAAACGCTCCACGCCGCCAGCAGGTGCGAGCGGGGCCAGAACTATCAGCACATGGGAACGGTGGCGGGAGCGGGGCTGCTGGCGGGAGAGGCCAGGCGGGGGCACAGAGGATGGGCCGAGACCTGCCCCTGTGCCCACCTCAGCCTCGTGGCCCACAGTTCCTTTCAAGGTGCACAAATTAGTGCACTGGGCGCCTAGTACTCTCATAATGTTCCCGCATGGAAATAATAAATATAACTAAAGGTTTATATATCCTTGCAGACTATTTTCTCTGCCTACACATACACGCCTCCATCCCTTCACCTTTATAACACAGTTCATCTTTCTAGATCAATACTCAGACATATCACAGTCTTTGTAACGCTGGCATAATATTTCACTGTAAAGATATATCCCTTAAACACAAGAATATTTAGAATAACACAAAAGGAGGGAAATAACTCATTTTCCATCAGATTTCACTGTTTTCCTTTCTTTTGTTTTTCACATAAATTTAGGTGATATAACTGGCAAGAAAATCACCACAATTTTAATTTTTTTCACTAAATTAAAACTGGTGTTGAATTACAATCTTTTGCTCTACCTTATGTAAACATTTTAAATACAAATCCTGCAATATAGTTGTTATATTATTTTGCATATTATCATTATGTTACAAATAACAGGCTTTGGCAATGGACTAGAAAAATGCACTTAAAGGAACAATCCAGATTATCTCCTAAAATAATTCTTTGAAAGTCAAAGAAATCTTCAAAACACATGGACAACAATCAAAAAATGATTCCTGAGCCATCAAATGCTCTTGGTGCCTAATTAAACAAAGCAGTGTTGGAGCCTAGCCGTGGCCAGTGTGGCTCAGCTGGTTGGAGCATCGTCCCATACACTGAAAGGTGATGGAATCAATTATTGGTCAGGGCACATACCCAGGTTGCAGGTGTAATCCCAGGGATTGTGTATGGGAGGCAGACAATCAATGTTCTCTCACACAGATGTTTCTCTTTCTCTTCTTCCCCCTTCCTCTCTCTAAAATCAATGGAAAATATATCCTCGGGTGAGGATTAAAAAAAAGAGCTGGGCTGCCCAGCCCGTGTTGCTCAGTAATTGAGCACTGACCTAGGAACCAAGAACTGGCCTGTTGGATTCCCAGTTCAGGGCACATGCCCAGGTTGCAGGCTCAATCCCCAGGAGGGGGGTGTAAGGGGCAGCTGATTGATGTTGTCCCCTTCTCATTGATGTTTCCATCTCTCTACCCCTCTCCCTTCCTCTCTCTAAAAATCAATAAAAACATTTTAAAAATTAAAATTACTGGGGCCTAATAAGAAATACAGAAACACTACCTCAAACAATCAGCAAAACAATAGTGTCCCCTCAATATGCCCCTTAAAATTTACATCACCCTCAAAAACTGAAAAAGACAATTACCATATGATCCAGCAATCCCATTTCTGGGCATATATCAAAAAGAATTGCAAACAGGGTGTTGAAGAGACATTTGCACATCTATCTTTACAGCAATACTATTTACAATTGTCAAGAGGTGAAAACAACCCAAATGTCCATCAACACAGATGAATGGCTAAACAAAATGTGGCATATACTAGTACATACAATGCAGTATTATTCAGTTTTAGGAAAGAAATCCTGCCACATTGCCGGGAGCCGGTCCATCCTTGCTGTTTCAAGGGACCTAGCATATATGGCATACGGTTCTTAATATGTTTGCTCACCTTCTTGGCGCTGTGTTTTAACCAAGGTCACCTCTCCGAGAAAGATTGAATCCCCAGATAGGGATTTTCCCCTGAAGTTAGGGAGGGAATAAAACCCCTCAACTAAGTGCCAGGCGGGTAATTAATCACTTTAACTATGAACAATCATGCTTAAGCTACATAATCTTTACTCCCTGGAATGGAGATAAGAAACGCCCTAACCTTTGTAATAGAGATTGATAGGATTGAATCAACTGGTATAAATACAGATGTAACAAGACAGAAAGACACAGAACTTAGAAGAGAGCCAAGAAGACAGAACCTACACAGAACCTACAGACAGAAGAACTTCGCTGGAGAGAACATGGCAAAAGATCCTGGACTGAACCTGACTACAGAAATATGGCAAGAGAACCTGACTAGAACCTGGTGACCGAACCTGGCTGGAGAACCTAGTACTGAACCTGGCTGGAGAACCTGTACAGAACCTGGCTGGAGATCCTAAGCAGAACCTCTCTGGAGATCCAGACCAGAACTTGGCTGGAGATCCGGGCTAGAGATCCTGGCTAGGCTGCTGATCAACTGAACGCTGTCTCCGTGTCATTCCTTCTTCGCCGACTCCGTCTACGCCTTTGGGAACCCCTGGACCTGCTGGGGTTGGACCCCAGCACCACATGCTACAACATGGATGAACCTTGATGACTTTATACTAAGTGAAATAAGCCACTCATAAAACAACTAGAGGCCCGGTGCATGAAATAAGTGCACGCGGGGGGGGGGGGGGGGGGAGTGTCCCTCAGCCCAGCCTGCACCCTCTCCAATCTGGGACCCCTTGAGAAATGTCCGACAGCCCGGTGGGATCAGGCCTAAACAGGCAGCTGGACATCCCTCTCACAATCCAGGACTGCTGGATTCCAACCACTCGCATGCCTGCCTGCCTGATTGCCCATAACCGCTTCTGCCTGGCAGCCTGACCACCTCCTAACCACTCCCCTGCCAGTCTGATCAACGCCTAACTGCTCCCCTGCCAGCCCAATTGCCCCTAACTGCCCTCCCCAGCTGGCCTGGTCACCCCCAACTGCCCTCTCCTGCAGGCCTGGTCACTCCCAACTGCCCTCCTCTGCTGGCCCGGTCACCCCTATCTGCCCGCTCCTGCAGGCCTGATCGCCAACTGCCCTCCCTTGCAGGCCTGGTCCCTCCCAACTGCCCTCTCCTGCTGGCCATCTTGTGTCCACATGGGGGTGGCTATCTTGTGTGTTGGAGTGATGGTCAATTTGCATTATTACCTCTTTATAAGATAGGATAGATACTACAGGATCCCACTTAAACAGAAAGTAGAATGGTGGTTAACAAGAGCTACAGGAAGGGAAAAAAGGAATTGTTATTTAATAGGTATACAGTTTCAGGCTTGCAAATGAAAGCTCTGGAGGTCTGTTTCACAACAGTGCAAAGACAGTAAATTTTAGTTTTTACCACATTTTTTAAGTTACATCAAAATTTTTCCATTACCAAATAGCCTTGTTTCAACTACCTTTGATTAGCACCCACTCTGTATCTTATTTTTATCATGAAAAATACAAATAACCCTCTTTTACAGATAAGGAAACTGAATTACAAAAGGGAAAATAACTGACCCAACGTCAACCAGTAAAGAAATGGCAGAAATTCAAATACTGATCTCTTAACTGGGAAACTGACTTGACTTTAAATAGCTTTACTGAGATACTAGAGGCCCAGTGCATGAAATTCATGCACGGGGGGGGGGGCATCCCTCAGCTCAGCCTAGACCAGTGGTCAGCAAACTCATTAGTCAGCAGAGCCAAATATCAACAGTACAATGATTGAAATTTCTTTTGAAAGCCAAATTTTTTAAACTTAAACTATATAGGTAGGTATATTGTTACTAACTTAATTAGGGTACTCCTAAGCTGGCCTTTGCTAAAAACATCATCAGTCTGACTGAGGTACCTTTGCTGAGGTCAACCCCTTCCAACTCTCCCATCCACACTCGTCTTGTATACTTGTTTCGTCTATCTCCTTTCGTTCATCCTCTCTATATGTCCAAACCATCTCAACATACCTTTCTCAATCCTCGACACATCTTCTTTCACTCCACAACGTTCCCTAAAATTAACTTAATAAACTTTACTTAAAGTTTTAAGTTTTAAACTATAGGTACGTTCAATAAAACTTGATACCATACTTAATAACGATATTATTTATTGATAAAATTAAATTCCTTACAATTTACCTTACAATATCCATAAAATTAAATCATGACAATGACTGGCCCAGGCCGAAAACTGACTTCTGCACATGGGCCACGAAGTTTCAATTGCACTGTACATGTGCACCTGCTCATGGTAATTTGTGGAAGAGCCACACTCAAGGGGCCAAAGAGCCGCATGTGGCTCGCGAGCTGCGGTTTGCCGACCATTGGCCTAGGCCAGTGATGGCGAACCTTTTGAGCTCGGCGTGTCAGCATTTTGAAAAACCCTAACTTAACTCTGGTGCCATGTCACATATAGAAATTTTTTAATATTTGCAACCACAGTAAAACAAAGATTTATATTTTTGACATTTATTTTATATATTTAAATGCCATTTAACAAAGAAAAATCAACCAAAAAAATGAGCTCGCGTGTCATAGGTTCAACATCACTGGCCTAGACCCTCTCGCAGTCCCAGAGCCCTTGGGGGATGTCCGACTGCTGCAGAGACGGGAGAGGCTCCCACCTCTGCTGCTATGCTCGCCAGCCATGAGCCAGGCTTCTGGCTGATTGGAGCTCCCCCTGTGGGAGCGCACTGACCACCAGGAAGCAGCTCCTGCGTTGAGCATCTGCCCCCTGGTGGTCAGTGAGTGTCATAGCGCCCAGTTGTTCCACTGTTCAGTCAATTTGCATATTAACCTTTTATTATATAGGAGAACTAGAGGCCCAGTGCACAAAAATTTGTGCACTGGGGGGGGGGGGGGCCTCAGCCTGGCCTGTGCCCTCTCACAGTCTGGGACCCCTCGGGAGATAATGACCTGCTGGCTTAGGCCTGCTCCTGGGTGGCAGAGGGCAGGCCTAATCCCTAGGTGCAGCCCCTGGTCGGGCTCAGAGCAGGGCCGATTGGGGAGCTGGGGTGCCACCCCCCTGTCACTCACAGAGCAGGGCCCATCAGGGGGTTGAGGAGCTCCCCCTGTCACTCACAGAGTAGGGCCGATAGGGGAGTTGGGGCACCGCCCCCTGTCACATACAGAGCAGGGCCGATCAGGGGGTTGGGGCACCGCCCCCTGTCACACACAGAGCAGGGCCGATCAGGGGGTTGGGGCGCCGCCCTCTATCACCCACGGAGCAGGGCTGATCAGGGGTTGAGGCACCGCCACTGTCACACTCAGGGCAGGGCCGATGGGGAAGTTATGGCTCTACCCCATCACAAACAGAGCAGGGCCCGTGGGGGGGGGGGGGGGTTGGGGCGCCGCCCTCTATCACCCACAGAGCAGGGCTGATCAGGGGGTTGGGGAGCTCCCCCCATCAGGCACAGAGCAGGGCCGATAAGGGGGTTGGGGCGCCTTCCCCTGTCACACACAGAGCCGCAGGGCAATCAGGGGGTTTGGGCGCTGCCCCTGTCACGCTGATCCCGGTGCCGGGAGGCCTCGCGGCTCCGCTGATCCCGGTGCTGGGAGGCATATTACCCTTTTACTATATAGGACAGAGGCCTGGTGCATGGGTGGGGGCTGGCTGGTTTGCCCTGAAGGGTGTCCTGGATCAGGGTGGGGGTCCCCACTGGGGTGCCTGGCCAGCCTGGATTAGGGGATGATGGCTGTTTGCAGCTGGTCACACACCCTTCAGTGTGGGGATCCCCACTGGGGTGCCCGGCCAGCTTGGATGAGGGGATGATGGCTGTTTGCAGCTGGTCACATACCCTTCAGGGTGGGGGTCCCCACTGGGGTGCCTGGCCAGTCTGGCTGAGGGCTGTTTTCAGGCTGGGACTCAAGCTCCCAACTGCTCCTTTTTTTCTTTTTTTTTTTTTATCTTGGACATCTCAAATAAATAGAATCATATATGTGGGCTTTTGTGCCTAGCTCCTTCCCCTTAGCATGATTTCAAAGTTCATCCATGTATAGTATATATCTGTACTTTATTCCTTTTTACTGCTCCATAACATTCAATTCCATGGATATACTGTTTAATTTATCCATTTGTCAGTTCACAGATATTTGGATTGCTTCAACTTTTGGGCCTTCATGAATAATGCTGCTATAAACATTCACTACAAGGTTTTACATGGATATGTTTTCTAATCTCCTGCACATATGCCTGTGAGTAGAATTGCTGGGTCATATAGTAACTGTTTAACCTTTTGAGAAACAGCCTTTCTAATTGGACTGTTTTCCAAAGAGGCTATGCCATTATACATTTCCCCTAACAATGTATGAATATTCTAATTTCTCCACATCCTCCCCAACATTTATGTCTTTTTACTATAGCCATCTAGGGGTATAAAGTGGTATCTCACTGTGGTTTTGATTTGCATTTCTCTAATGACACAATTATGAGCAACTTTTCATGGGCTTATTAACCACCAGAGGCCCGGTGCACAAAATTTGTGCATGGGTAGGGTCCCTAGGCCTGGCCAGCGATCAGGGCCAATCAGAACCTTTCAGCTGTTGGCCGGGGCCTTTCTTCATTCCCCACCGCCCCCTGGTGGTCAGCACATGTCATAGCAAGCAATCGAACTCCCGGTCCAACTCCCAAAGGGACACTTTACATATTAGCCTTTTATATATATAGAAGATAGATAGGTTTGTATATCTTCATTGGAGAAATGTCTATTCAGATATTTTGCCCATTTCTAATTGGACTATTTGTCTTTTTATTGTTGACTTGTGAGAGTTTTAAGGGGGACTTTACTTTGAGATTATTTATTTCATCCTCTGCTTGATTGCTCTGTCCAACCCTTACCTGGGTTTGGTGGAAATAAAACTTAAAATTAATAAATTCAATTAGAGCCCTAGCTGGTTTGGCTCAGTGGATAGAGCGTCGGCCTGCAGACTGAAAGGTCCCTGGTTCGATTCCCAGTCAAGGGCGCATGCCTGGGTTGTGGGCTTGATCCCCAGTAGGGGGCTTGGAGGCAGCCCATCAATTATTCTCTCTCATCATTGATGTTTCTATCGTTATCTCCCTCTCCCTTCCTCTCTGTAATCAATAAAAAAATATATTTTTTAATAAAAAATAAATTCAATTAGAAATTACAATCTGCACAAATGTTGCAGACCTAAGAATAATACTCAGACACTTACGTAAGGTTGAATTTGAAGTTGAACTGCCAAGTGTTGATTCCAGAAGGATATTCTCCCTTCTCATTCGTGAATGTAAGGCCCAGCTGGATAATTTTTAAAAGGTCAACATTGCACCGCAAAAGCTGATACTGGTAATCTATGGAACTACGAAATTCACCAATTGGTCGCACCACAACTCCTGGAAATTCTGTGTCCTGGAAAAAAAAACACATAAGGTTTCACAAAATAGTGGATGCTGAACTGATCATTCATAAACTATATTTTTACCTCAATTTATAAAAGTTATGTGACAAGCCCCAAGATTGTGCAAAAAAAAAAATCTATCTTAAAATACTGATCTTGTTGACATCTACAGAAGCACGAAAATCACAAAGCTTTACACAACAACTTGGAGATCCTAGCAGGACATGAATAGAAGTAGGTGATAAACTATAGGTAGATATATAGGCAATTAAGAACATTCTAAGTTCAGAACAATATAGAAATAAAAATATAGAAATAGGGAAGTGAAAATGCCAATCAGAAAAAAGCAGTAAAGCAAAACTGGGTATGAAAATGGTTAGGAGTTGTGAGAGCTTCCATGCCTCCTCTAAAAGAGGCCCTGGATATCACCATGATACACACATGTCCCTCGTCAGCCACTCAATGTCAGGCAGGAATGCGGCCCCTATACTGCCAGATCTTTCCAATTTTTCTAGAGATGGCAAAAATCTGGAATTTAAGTAGGTCCCTTGATTTTTAAATGCTAACAATTTTTAAAAATTGTTTTAAATACTATGCAAATGGCCGAAACCGGTTTGGCTTAGTGGATAGAGCATCGGCCTGCGGACTGAAAGGTCCCAGGTTCGATTCCGGTCAAGGGCATGTACCTGGGTTGCGCGCACATCCCCAGTAGGAGATGTGCAGGAGGCGGCTGATCGATGTTTCTCTCTCATCAATGTTTCTAACTCTCTATCTCTCTCCCTTTCTCTCTGTAAAAAATCAATAAAATATATTTAAAAAAAAAAATAAAATAAATAAATAAATACTATGCAAATGTACCATATCTGTGAGACAGATATGCCCTATGGCTTTAAAGACTTTCAAACACGCCCTGACCGGTTTGGCTCAATGGATAGAGCGTTGGCCTGCGGACTGAAAGGTCCCGGGTTCGATCCCGGTCAAGGGCATGTACCTTGGTTGCGGGCACATCCCCAGTAGGGGGTGTGCAGGAGGCAGCTGATCGATGTGTCTCTCTCATCGATGTTTCTAACTCTCTATCCCTCTCCCTTCCTCTCTGTAAAAAAATCAATAAAATATATTTAAAAAAAAAAAAAAGACTTTCAAACACAAAGTAACATTACAAAACATCAAGACGTTAGAGGTTACATCCTTCTCAGACACATTGGCTACCCTTGCTGGTTCATAAAAGCAATATAAACTTCTATCATGTTTAATATGCCACCACTTCAGTGTGATCAATTATTTCAAAATCTTTAATTAAATACTCCCTAAATCCATACCAGAGGTGAGTCAAAAAGAGTAGAGTAGAGCTCTTTACCATGGCAATATAACTGTAACTGAGCACAATTTCTCGAATCTTCCTCATCTCTTCTTCTAGATTGCTGGCCCAGACTTCACAGATAACCTGGCTATTCTCCACAAGTGCTGCGGGCATCCTGAAGAAGCTTGAGAAGTCACTTTCAGCTGACTATGACAGAGGGCAAGCCAATGGTTGATCTGACCTAAATTCAAAAACACACTGTGCAATCACATAAATTTACACACTGGCATAAGATGTCAATAAAACAAAGGCATCAAAACAATATTTTATCATCACTTACCAGTTTAAGCTAAAACATTGAGACGGGCATATTATTTACTCCACACACACACGCGCGCGCGCACGCGCACACACACACGCACACACACACACACATTTCTTTAACCTAAAGAAACTAAAATTAAGAAACCTGAAGAAACTTTTGCCCAAGCTTCCTTTAAATAAAAGGGGAGTAAAAATCATTACCCTACACCAGCTTTCAGCTCTCTCTACAACACCTACAGACTGAAATAGTCCCGTGACCATAAAAACGCCCTTATCTGTAACTTTCACAGCATTTTACTCAGAGATCACATAATGGAAAGTTTTCTAAAGAAATAACTTTAGCCAGTTTAAATGTACCTGGATGCTTTGAAAGCCTGAAAGAATGTGGACCTAAATTCTCACACTTAAAGTCTTTACACTTATATGATGAATATGGGTCTGGAACTCTCCCCCTTCCCCCCAAAACAGGGAAATTCTTTCCCCCTACAATTTGAAAGTCAAATAGAAGTAGAAGCAATTAACTAACTTAATATAGTGCCTCTTTATTTTTTTTATTGATTTCAGAGAAGAAGGGAGAGGGAAACATCGATGAGAGAGAATCGTTGATCGGCTGCCTCCTGTACACCCCCTACTGGGAATTGAGCCCACAACCTGGGCATGTGCCCTCACCACGAATCCAACAGTGACCTCTTGGTTCATAGGTGGATGCTCAACCACTGAGCCACACCTAGGCTATAGTGCCTCTTCAGATTTGTGCAAATGGTGATTTAAGTTGTAAAATACTTGCTAATTTCAACCTTAACAATCACAAGAAATATGTGAATTTGAGTTATTAATGTCTACTTTTAAACACATAATATTTTAAAAAGAAGCGAAGCAATGCCCTGACCGGTTTGCCTCAGTGGATAGAGAGTCGGCCTGCAGACTGAAGGGTCCCAGGTTCAATTCCGGTCAAGAGCATGTACCTTGGTTGCAGGCACATGCCCAGTATTGTAAAAAAATCAATAAAATATATATTTAAAAAAAGAAGCCAAGCAGCAATTCAACAATCAAAATAGAGAAGATAGCAGGTATGAATTCTACCAAAACTAGAATGGTGTATATTCTGGGAGGAAACTGGGGAGGGGACAGTATTCTGCAAGATAAAACTCCATATGGTTCAGCCTCAGAGTATGCTGTTAATTTTAGCAAACGATGCAACTTAAGAAGCTTAGTTATAAAAAGACTAAGGAAGTTATCATATATGCATTTACTTAAAAGGCAACCCCACCACATGGATCCTCAATATAAGACGGTCACATGCATTTTAGTTTCTAGGAATTTCTCCCTGAATATACAATGAAATTCCTAGAAATAGTAAAATGCACATGTCTGTCTTCCAAAGGAGAGAGCAAGGAAAATTTCTGCTTTCTACTTTCAAATTACAGTAAGAACCTTTTGAGCTCAGCGTGTCAGCATTTTGAAAAACCCTAACTTAACTCTGGTGCCGTGTCACATATAGAAATTTTTTTATATTTGCAACCATAGTAAAACAAAGATTTATATTTTTGACATTTATTTTATATATTTAAATGCCATTTAACAAAGAAAAATCAACCAAAAAAATGAGTTCGCGTGTCACCTCTGACACGCGTGTCATAGGTTCGCCATCACTGTTCTAAACTATGCTTACGGTTTTCCCCAGCAAAAGGGCTTTAAACCATTTCTACGCCCATTAATGTTAAACCAATACCACTAAGCTTCCTTATTTTCCTAACTGAAACAATTCACTTCCTTTTTGGTGCCATTTGAAACACAACCGTAAATCACTGTAGAGGAAGTATCACTTCCATAAAAGCAAAAGCAACCAAGAGACCCAAGGGGAAAAATGCCTTTGGCCTACAAGCAGTAAAAAGCAAGCTTAAAAAGAGGACAATCAGGTATTTACACTAAACCCTTAGAACCAGGCTCCCCAGCTAAGATACTCTTATAATTGTATCAAAATAACTCAAGAAACAATCTGAAGAGGCTCCCTCTAGTCAAGGACAGTATGAACATCATTATGAATAATTACTACAGTGTATTAAAACTTCTCAGAGAGGTTTATATCCATTAGTTTATGATGAACTAAGAAAATAAACTTAATTGGTCATCAGTGGAGAATGGTAGTGAATCAACTTATTTTTAAAATTGTATCTTGTCTTTCTGATATAAACTGTACCTCGAAGCAATCACATAGCTGAGGGTTTCTCTTCAGAAAAGTTATCCAGCTAACAAGGGAATATGAAATGATAGAACATCATTATTGTGTGACTCCTAATGAATAATCATAACGGCATTTACATGGGATAAGCACAAAAGGCAAATCTATAAAAACAGAAAAGTAGGCTACAGTAGTGGGATGGGGATAGGAGTTGAACGAAAATGGGCATGAGGTATCTTCCTGAAGTGATGGAAATGCTCCCAACACAACTACGATTGCAGAACTCAGTAAATTTTGCAAAAATCATTAAACTATACATTACAATGGGCAAATTTTATAACACGTAAATTATAGTTCAGCTTTGAAACTTGTTAAAATAATCACAATGGCTGTTATCACAAAAAGCAACAAGGTATCATGTGCCTCTTGACAAAACACATCACTGCTATGAAATAGTCACACACCATTTAAGGAGAGACTACGTCTAATAAATGCATCATTACATAATTTCATTCTTGTGCAAACATCACAGCCCAGCTGTATTACTCAGTTGGCTGAGTGTTGACTTATGAACCAGGAGATCACGGTTCCATTCCTGGTCAGGGCACATGCCTGGGTTGCGGGCTCGATCCCTAGTGGGGCGCGTGCAGGAGGCAGCCAATCAATGATTCTCTCTCATTATTGATGTTTCTATCTCTCTCTCCCTCTCCCTTCCTCTCTGAAGTCAGTAAAAATATATATTCAGCCCTAGCTGGTCCAGGGTTCGATTCCGGTAAGGGGCACATACTTTGGTTGCAGGCTCCTCCCCGGTCCTGGTCCTGGTTGGGGCACATATAGGAACAACCAATCAATGTGTTTCTCTCACATCAATGTTTCTCTCTGTTTTTCCCTCTCTCTTCCACTCTCCCTAACAATCAATGGGAAAATATCCTCAGGTGAGGAGTAAAACACACACACACACACACACACACACACACACACACACACACACACTTGAAAAAAAACATCGTAGCCCTGACTGGTTTGGCTCGGTGGATAGAGTGTCGGCCTGCGGACTCAAGAGTCCCAGGTTCGATTCCGGTCAAGGGCATGTAACTTGGTTGCAGGCAAATCCCCAGTAGGGAGGCCGAAACCGGTTTGGCTCAGTGGACAGAGCGTCGGCCTGTGGACTGAAGGGTCCTGGGTTCGATTCCGGTCAAGGGCATGTACCTGGGTTGCGGGCATATCCCCAGTAGGAGATGTGCAGGAGGCAGCTGATCGATGTTTCTCTCTCGTCGATGTTTTTAACTCTCTATCTCTCTCCCTTCCTCTCTGTAAAAAATCAATAAAATATATTTTAAAAAAAAAATACCCAGTAGGGAGTGTGCAGGAGGCGGCTGATCAATGTTTCTCTCTCATCGATGTTTCTGGCTCTCTGTCCGTCTTCCTTCCTCTCTTTAAAAAATCAAGAAGAAAAAAAAAACATCATAGAGTGCACGAACACAAACGGCACATGGCCCACCTCACACTTCGCTACATAGTATATAGTCTATTGCTCCCAGGCCACAAACCTGTGCAATGTTACTGTACAAAACAACACAAGATAAATCAAGCACAAGAGAAAAGGATGCAATTAAGAAAGAGATTCAGTAAGCACCAGATGTATGAGGCTGTTGCAAGTGTAACATGATATATTATTGTACAGCAAACTTTTTTTTGTAAGTAGAAAGAATACCCTCTAAAACAGTGATGGCGAACCTATGACACACGAGTCAGAGGTGACACGCGAACTCATTTTTTTGGTTGATTTTTCTTTGTTAAATGGCATTTAAATATATAAAATAAATGTCAAAAATATATATCTTTGTTTTACTATGGTTGCAATATCAACAAATTTCTTTATGTGACACGGCACCAGAGTTAAGTTAGGGTTTTTCAAAATGCTGACACGCCGAGCTCAAAAGGTTCGCCATCACTGCTCTAAACACAAAAAGTAAGTACATAAACCAGTAACATGGTCACTTATTATAATTGTAAAGTATTATGTACTGTATATAATTGTATGCCATACTTTTTTAATCTTCACCCAAGGATATGTTTTTATTACATGAGACAGACAGACAGACACATCAATGTGAGAGAGAAACATCAATTAGTTGCCTCCCATATGCGCCCCAACCAGGGATAGAACCCAAAACCTTGGTATGTGCCCTGACCAGGAATAGAACCTGCAACCTGTTGCTGTGCAGGACAATGCACCAACCAACTGAGCCCCCCCCCCCCCCCCGCCAGGGAAGGGTTATATGCTATATTTTTATATGATTGACAGTGCAGTAGATTTACACCAATATCACTTCAAAGCCATTAATAATGTGTTTCACTTAAATGTAAGGATAGCCATGACATCACTAGGCAGTAGAAATTTTTCAGCTCACTTATAATCTTACTAGAGGCCCAATGCACAAAATTCATGGAAGAGTAGGCCTTCCACCAGCTGCTGGCACCAGCTTCCCTCTGGCACCTGGCACCCGGGCTTCCCTCCAGCCACCAGCAGGCACCGGGACCCGGGCTTCCCTCATAGCCCTGGCTTCGTCCAGAAGGTTGTCCAGAAGGATGTGCGGTCTAATTAGCATATTACGCTTTTATTATTATAGATAGGACCACCATAGTACATCAATCTATCATTGACCAAAATATTATGCAGCACATGACTGTCGTTTTGCGGGGGGTGGGGGGGGATCTAATTTGAATCTGACCACACCTCTAGATTTAACTATCAATTTACAGGAATTATAGGGGACAAAGGAACAAGTTAAATAAGACCACAGAAGTTCAATCAGCACCCTGGCTGGGTGGCTGAGTTGGTTGGAGTGCCATCCCAATACACCAAGGTTATGGTTTGATAGTCAGGGCACATACAAGAGTCAGCCAATGAATGCATAAGGGCAACAATAAATCGATGTTTAAAAGAAAAAGAAATACAATCAGCAAAATACAGAAACCACTGTGGAGCCCAGCCGGCATGGCTCAGTGGTTGAGCATTGACCTAGAACATCAACCTATGAACCAGGAGGTCACTGTTGGATTCCCAGTCAGGGCATATGCCGATTGCGGGCTCAATCCCCAGTGTGGGGCATGCAGGAAGCAGCTGATCGATGATTCTCTCTCATCATTGATGTTTCTATCTCTTCCTCTCCCTTCCTCTCTACAATAGAAATATTTTTTTTTAAAGGGAGGGAGGGAGGGAGGGAGGGAGGGAGGGAGGGAGGGAGGGAGGGAGGGACCACTGTAGAAATCTAAAGAACCATCCAACTTCTTCAACAAATTGCAAGAAATAAAAGTAAGAGAATAGCCCTGGCCAGGTAGTTCAGTTGGTTTAAGCGTCATCCCCATATGCCAAGATTGCAGGCTCAATCTCTGGGGGCACATACAAGAAGTAACCAATGCCCAGCCTACGTGGTTCAACCTCTGAGGTTGAGCGTCAACCTATGAACCAGGAGGTCAGGTTTCAATTCCCTGTCAGGGCACATGCCCGGTTGCAGGCTTCATCCCCAGTAGAGGGCGTGCAGGAGGCAGCCAATCAGTGATTCTCTCATCACTGATGTTCCTAGCTCTCTCTCCCTCTCCCTTCCTCTCTGAAATCAATAAAAATATATTTAAAAAAGCAACCAATGAATCCATAAATAAGTGCCACAACATTTGGGAAATATAATGAACAACATAAACTGATGAACAAAAATAGAGCCAGAGGGGGGAAACAATATTCTAAAATATAATAGAAGTAATCCTGTTATTTGCAGATTTTTAATATTTCCTACAACTTTTGTGATATCATACTATGTTAGTACAGTTTTGGTAATATTATTGTACTTAAAATCCTTTTATTCTTGAAATATTAATGTTTATTACATGTGACATTATTATATTTAAAACCATTTTTCTTGAAATATTAAGGTTTACTGCATGTAACATTATTATATTCAAAATCGTTTTTCTTGGGGGGGAAAAAAACTTAAAAAAAAATCCATGTTTCTCTCTCTCCCTCCCCCTCTCTAAAACCAATAAATAAATTTTAGAAAAAAATTTTTGTTTGTTTAATCCTCAGCCGAGGATATTTTTCCATTGATTTTTAGAGAAAGTGGAGGGAGAAGAGACAGAGAGAAACATCAATGTGAGAGAGACACATCGAATAGGTATTGCCTCCTGCACACACACCTGACAAGGGCTGGGGAACCTGCAACTGAAGTATGTGCCCTTGACCAGAATTGAACCTGGGACCCTTCACTCCACAGGTCGATACTCTATCCACCGAGCCAAACCAGCTAGGGCTAAATTTTTTTTTTTTAATAGTAAAAGACTCTCAGGAGACTTATCAACCCATCAAAATGTATAGGCCTTAGTTGGATCCAGTTTTAAACAAACTATTGTTGCGGGGGGGTGGGGGGGGCTCTCACATTTTTGAGACCTTTATAAGTTTTAACAATGACTGGCTGGTTTTACTTTTTTGTTTTGGGTTCTTGTGAGGGTTCCCCCAACCCCCCCGTTTTTGGTTACATTAAATTGTGGTTATGATTTTTAAATGGGTCTTTATCTTTTAAAGATAACGCAAAATATAGATGATTGATACTAAATGTGGGGTTCTGTTTCAAAATAACAATGGAGAAAACGCCTCACAACTTTATACAATGCTGTCTTCCTATGCATTTTATAAATAAGAAACTGAAATTCAGAGACATTAATTTAAAAAGGCAGCATCATGCCCTGGTTGAGTGGCTCAGTTGATTGGAGCGTTGTCCCATACACCTAAAGGCTGCAGGTTCGATTCCCAGTTGGGGCACATAACTAGGTTGTGGGCTGGTTCCCCAGTTGAAGGCAACCAATCAATGTTTCTCTCACATCGATGTTTCTCTCTCTTTCTTTCTCTCTCCCTTCCACTCTCTCTAAAAATTAATGAAAGCACATCCTCGGGTGAGGATTAAAAAAAAAAAAAAAAAAAGGCAGCAGCATGACTTCATTTGCAAGAGAATTTTTTTAAAAAAGCTAATCAGCCCTAATCGGTTTGGCTCAGTGAATAGAGCGTTGGCCTGCGGACTGAAAGGTCCCAGGTTCAATTCCGGTCAAGGGCATGTACCTTGTTTGCAGGCACATCCCCAGTAGGAGGTGCGCAGAAGGCAGCTGATCAATGTTTCTCTCTCATTGATGTTTCTAACTCTCTATCCCTCTCCCTTCCTCTCTGTAAAAAAATCAATAAAATATATTTTTAAATAAATAAAATAAGCTAACCACATTGTTATACATACCTGACAAATGGGGAACACAAAAGCAGACTATTGACAAAAAAATATGTTAAGACATTCTTCACCAAACCTTCATCTAGAAAAACTGTTGGGAAATAGCTTGTAAGCCCCTAAATGTAGTGCCACTCAAAAATTTAAGAGGAATCAGTCCTAGCCGATTTGGCTCAGTGGTTAGAGCGTCAGCCTGTGGACTGAAGGGTCCCGGGTTCGATTTCAGGCAAGGGCACATGCCCGGGTTCGATTTCAGGCAAGGGCACATGCCCGGGTTCGATTTCAGGCAAGGGTACATGCCCGGGTTGCGGGATCGATCCCCAGTGTGGGGCATGCAGGAGGCAGCTGATCCATAATTCTCTCTCATCATTGATGTTTCTATCTATCTCTTCCTCTCCCTTCCTCTCTGACATCAATAAAAATATATTTTTAAAAAACTGAAGAGGAATCATATTATGCACATTCACCTTAGTATAAATAACTGGGTATGCTAGCCAAAAAGAGAAATAATAATAATAATAATAATAATAATAATAATAATAAATAGTGCTAGCAATTCTGCTTGCCACTTTCCATTCAGTGAGGACTTGCTCCTGAATGAGCCTAAGATGGGAACCAGACACAATATTCCCCTCGGTTAGTCTTCCTCCTTTTAAGCCTCTCAGTACCTGCCTCTCACAGAGTACACTTCACAGTTCTTCAAGTATCTATTTGTGCAACACAGTCCCTAAAGGTAACCTAAGTGCTTTATCTGGTTTAGGACCAAAGAAAGAGTAACGAATTTCAAAGCTAAAGGAAAGGCTGAGTCTGCTGGATTTACTGAGAAACTGGCCTGCCATCTCCATATTGCAACTTCCTAACCAATTTTTAAGGATGAATTTGATCGCATGCAATAGGCTGACTTTAAAATGACTCCACATGAGCTACTCCACTCCCTAAGAAAGCCAGGACAAGCACTAATTGATACCTGTTGTTTCCCAGCACTAGACTGGACAAGAACAAAAGGTCCCTCTCTTTCTCTTACACACACACACACACACACACACACACACACACACACACACACACTCTTACTGAGGTCCCTGCCCTGTGCTGATCTGTAGTACAATCTGTTCAGATCGTTCCTGAGGACCTACAGAGTAAGTCAGTAAGACAACTCCAAAACAAAGCCTTTTACCCAGGAAAGCTCTGAAGAGCAGCTAATGATACAGCCACCTGAAAGCTTTCTCCGCAAGCAACCCAGCGCCAGCTTGGGAAAAGAACGTTTGGTTTTTCTGGTTTTAAGACGAAGTGTGCAAAAAAACACACACCAATAAACATCACATCCCCCTGCTAGAGGCTGAACAAAGGCTTGGCGGCCTCTGCTGCGATGGAAAAGGAAGCAGAAGCACGTTAGAAGAGATGGCAGCCACTCGGAAGAGGGTCCTCTCCATAAACGCGCACGGTCGGTGGTCGCCGCCGCCGCACTCCTCGGCCTTCCCCCCGAAGTGTCGGAAGGCACTACCCTGAACGGAACCTCGGTAACACCACCCGCGGGGGCCAGGCCCCGGAGCCACAGCTCCGGCTCAGGTGGCGGGACCACAGGAACCCGAGGGGGGCGGGGGGGGACAGCCTGCAAGGTTCCAAACTCGGTCCTTTCTTCTACACAACGGCCGTCACCATTCGCCTCCGGTTCTGGATGACCCACCCACTTCACACTCCTCCCTCCCCTCCTCCTCCTCAGCCCTCCCCGCTTTCTGCGCAAAAGGAATTCAAATTGCAGGCCGTAGCGTAGGGGCAGAGAGACCTAAGTTCGAAGCCACACCACCGACTAGCCACGGGGCTCTGCATGAACCACTTAGCCTCCGGCACGCCTCAGTCTGCCTACCCGTAAAATGGCTTTAACAACAGCATACACCTCGGCAGACTGCAGTGGAGGAGCCTATTTCAGGTGCTTTGTAAAGTCCTGGCACACGTCCCTGGAGTATTACTGCCCTGCGGAAGAGGCTGTTTACATTACTACTATCCCATGGGCCTCTTTCTGGTCTCGCTCACCCTGCCTCTCATCACGCCCCGTTCTCCTTCCTCCCACAGGCCCAGAGGGCCCCCCCACACCCTCTGGCCGCCCGTTCCTCTCCGGTCGGCGCGGGCCTGCTTACCCTGACAGGCAGGCCCGCGAGAGCTGGCGGGCTGGCGGGCGGACTCCGCGGGAGCGGCGGTTGCGGCCCCTGACCCGGCGCTCTCTTCCCTCTGCCCCGGATCTGTTCCTAGGATCCAGCTGGCCAGCGAGATGGGCGCCCTCGTACGCAGAGCGGCCTTACGTACCGCCCACCAAACACCCTGGCTGTGCCACTCTACCCACCCGGTCCTCCCAACTCGCCTGCTCCCTTCGCGTCACTCCCGACGCGCGCGCGCCTGGCAATGCCTTCTCCTCCCCTCCGGCGCGCCCCAGCTACAGCCCAACCGCTGAGCTCGCGGGAGCAAACGCGCAGGCGCAAAGCTAAGAAAATGGCGAAGCGGTGTGGCCTGGGAGGACGCGTGCGGAACACAGCCGCCCTGGGTCTTCGCGAGATTAGTCGCGCTGACTCAATTTAATCTTGATCCTAACTCCTCCATTTTGGTTCTCCTTCCCTGCAGCAGGGAAGGGGCGTGGTCTCGAATTAGCCCCTCCTTGGTGGCCGGGGCCTGGATGGACCAAAGGAGGTGGCCCACCAGACCACATCCCAAATTACAACGCTTACTTCTCCCTAGTTTGAAGGATCTTCACATCTTTGGTAGGAGCGGATTTGGGGGGGAAGGTTGGTGGGGCGTGATCCTGACGTTTCACTCTGTACTGATGGGCTTCCCTGAACCCCTCACAAAGGATCTACCTTACGGTCTCCTTTCGGGCAAACAGTTATCAGGGGTGGAGCAGCACCCCCAAACCGAGCGTGGGCGACGTCCGCCGAGGCCCGCCTCCCTCCCAGCCTATGGGAGCCGGGCGAGCAACGTTACCATAGCAACGGGCCCGCCAGGACCTACTCGAGTTACAAAGAGCACGCGGACTCCCCGGGGGGAAGCCGGGGCGGGCCCGGCGTCGCCAGCGAACGCGAGGTAGACCCCGCAGGTTTCCATGGCGAGAGCGAGGGCCCGAGGCCTGGCCTAGGAGGTCCCCGAATTCCCAATAAATCCCGTTGGGAAAGGCTCTTTGCTAACGCCCGGCCCCGGGAGCGGTTAGCGGGGCCGGGGTGCCTCGCTGCCGGTGGCCTCCAGCGGGGGCAGGACGACCAAGCGCTGACATCCCGCCCGCGGCCACCATTCCCGGTTCCTGAGAGGAGACGAGGACGCCAAAGCCCCGTGCCGGTCCTGGAGGCCTTCACACCCACCGAGCCACCGGGCCTCCCCACGTGTACACATTTCCCTCCAAGGGACGTCTCGGAACCCTCCGTCCATTTCCGAGGCCGGGCGCAGAGCGGGCCTTCAGCCGCCGTTTCCAGCTGGGTGTCCCCTCTGTGCTCCGGGGTGAGCCCCCGGCCCCCCCAGCCCCCCGGGTAGAGTATCACAGGCACTTCCGGGACCCTTCACCGCAAGTGAGTGTCGCCTCCTTGTCTGTAACGGAGATGAGTCGCTCTCTCGCCAGGTGGTTGTATTAATAAATGGGAAACGTGTGTGTCCAATGACCGTTCCTGGTGGTCTCGGTGAACGCCGGGCCGGGCCGGGGCTGCGAGCGGTGCTGCAGACGTGATGGAGCAGCCGGCGGGACGCCCCCTCCCCCGGTCCCCGGGGTCCCGGTGCCCTTTGGCCCGCTTACGAGGCTCGGGAGAGGGGAGCGGAGGAGCAGGCTTCACAGTCCTTGCTGGGAATTTTGTTTTTTCCTGCAGCTCAGGCCTGTTGTGCCCTGAAACAATCAAACCGGAAACATCTCCACCCCCCGCACACCTTCACCCAGATTAGAACATGGTGTTTATTTCTCAGGTCGTTTATTGAAGATAAATGTAAAACCAAAAACACAGATGGCTTGTATTGCAGGAGGTGCTGGAGTGTTTGTTGTGAACAATGGATTTTTTTTTTTTGCTGCACTCACGCTAGTTCAAAATTAGAACAAAGTCACTGAAGGTCTTTGGGAGAAAGGCCCCAAACAAATGGGAGGGCCGTTGGGGAATATCTTAACTAATACAATGTTATATTTATTTTAAATATATATATATACGTATGTATGTGTGTGTGTGTATATATATATATACATATATATATATATATTGCTTTTGAACTACAAAGTATAGAAAGTAAGGCTTAATCATAATTTCTCAGCTGGAAGATTATAGGTCAAAGAAAATTGAGAAACACTCGTAATGGATCTCCCTAAGACCCAGTCAGGGCGCTATCCTTGGCCAGTTAGGCTTTCTGTTATTCCCAGTCCGAAGTAAACCTAACAGGGTGCGTTTCTTAAAGTGTAATGTGTGTGCCAAGATAAAATGTAATAAAAACAGGTTTGAAATGTTTTGGAAATGGGTAAGAAGGTAAATGCGCGCAGGCGTACAGTACCATTGTAAATCACCCTCTGCGCCGTCTCACACATGTATTACAGATGCCAGTCAGTTGACTAGTCCCATGGTTAGAGTGCTCCCTCCACCCCGCCTCCAAAGTTAACAAGGTCTGTCTGTCACTTTGTATAATGTCCTTTATCAGATAATATATTTATCTTTACATTCCACTGGAAAATGCACCCAGCTGACATTTTCTTCTTGGTATCTTTGGGGTTAACTTCCTGCTTTCACAGTATGTTGTCCCTGTTTTTTCTACATAATAGAAAACCCTTCTTCTGACTTGAAAATTATCAACACATCATCAAACTTCTCCTGAATATAAGGCAAATATCGTATTTCATGACTATGCATTTGAGTATTATTTTGATCTTTTGATTACAACCTGAAAACCTTCAGATCTCTGATGAGATCAGTTTATTTTTTAATCCAGAAATAGATGTCAAATCTATTTTATTCATATCTCATTTGATTTTCTTTGACGTTAAAGTATTCTAAAGTAACACTTCAGAATGTACTAGCAATAAGAAGAATGCATTCCCCTAATTTCACGGAAAGTAATTAAATAATTTAAGGTCACCCAGCTCCCAGAGATAAGACCAGGATTTGAATCTTCTAATACGAGATTGGGTGTGTATCCAGGTTTGTTTATGGGCCATTTGATCAGGGCAGAACCCCAGGCTGACACTGGAGGATACACTGGTGAATGAAATAGACATCTTTCCTGGCCTTGTGCAACTTGACATTTGGTGCCAGGGAGGACAATAGAGCAAGTGAATAAGCGCTGAGTAATAATCGAAAGGATAATGAGAAACTGATAACTATCATGAAGGAAACTAATGGGGTGAAGTGACAGAATAACTGGATTGGGGGAAGATAGGCGAAGTTACTTAGGTCAAAGAAGACCTCTCTAGGAAGATGCATTTAGGCAGAGATCAGGGCAGGATCAGAGAGAAAGGGGGGCATGAGGAATGGGGGCAATAAAGTTTCAGGCAGAGGGAAACTGAGTTTTATGTGTAAGAGGTACAGGGAGGCCTGGGCGGCTTCGGAGAGGTGAAGCAAAGACAAAGTAGTTCAAGGTGAGGCTGAAGAGGAAAACAGAGACCCCAGGTGAGCCAAAATGTGGGGGGCTTTAGAATTATACTCTTGAAAGGGCACTGGGAAACCCAGGAGGATTTTCCTGACCTGGTTTATGTTTTTAAAGATTATTTTGACTCTTACAGAGAATGGAGTAAAGGCAAAAACATTTAACTTTTTTTAAAATTACACTAAATTTGATTTTTTTTTTTTTTAACATACAGCTCAATTTCAAAATTTATTTATTTTTTTTATCTTTTTTTTCTTTTTTTTTTAATTAAATCTTTATTGTTCAGATTATTACATTTGTTCCTCTTTTTTTCCCCCCCCATAACTCCCCTCCTCCCAGTTCCCGCCCCACCCTCCGCCCTCACTCCCCACCCACTGTCCTCATCCATAGGTGCACGATTTTTGTCCAGTCTCTTCCCACATCTCCCACACCCCTTTCCCCCCCAAGAATAGTCAGTCCATTCCCTTTCTATGTCCCTGATTCTATTATAATCAACAGTTCATTCTGTTCATCAGATTATTTATTCACTTGATTCTTAGATTCACTTGTTGATAGATGCATATTTGTTGTTCATAATTTGTATCTTTACCTTTTTCTTCCTCTTCCTCTTCTTAAAGGATACCTTTCAGCATTTCATATAATCCTGGTTTGGTGGTGATGAACTCCTTTAGCTTTTCCTTATCTGTGAAGCTCTTTATCTGACCTTCAATTCTGAATGATAGCTTTGCTGGATAAAGTAATCTTGGTTGTAGGTTCTTGGTATTCATCACTTTGAATATTTCTTGCCACTCTCTTCTGGCCTGCATGGTTTCTGTTGAGAAATCAGCTGACAGTCGTATGGGTACTCCCTTGTAGGTAACTGACTTTCTTTCTCTTGCTGTTTTTAAGATTCTTTCTTTATCTTTTGCTCTTGGCATTTTAATTATGATGTGTCTTGGTGTGGTCCTCTTTGGATTCCTTTTGTTTGGGGTTCTCCGAGCTTCTTGGACCTGTAAGTCCATTTCTTTCACCAGGTGGGGGAAGTTTTCTGTCATTATTTCTTCAAATAGGTTTTCAATATCTTGCTCTCTCTCATCTTCTGGCACCCCTATAATTCTGATGTTGGTACGCTTGAAGCTGTCCCAGAGGCTCCTTACACTATCCTCGCATTTTTGGATTCTTTTTTCATTTTGCTTTTCCGGTTGGATGTTTTTTGCTTCCTCGCATTTCAAATCATTGACTTGATTCTTGCGCTCCTCTGGTCTGCTGTCGGGCATCTGTATAATATTCGTTATTTCAGTCCGTGTATGCTTAATTTCTAGTTGGTTCCCCAATATAAGATCGAGGGTCTTATTAGTTTTCGTGTAGATCTCATTAAGTTTATCGGCAGCTTCTAAACAGTTCTTGAGAGACCTTAAAAGTGTGGTTCTGAACTCTATATCTTCCTTTGACAATTTTGTCCTGTTTCTTTGTCTCCGCATTTTGTTATGCTTCCTTGGTGCACCCCCTAGTGGTCTTTGTTCGCAGTCTTATAGTTAAATCTTGATTGTTGTAGCTAATTCCAGGGAGGGTTTGGCCTCCAGGCCAAGTGGCTATGAGAATCAGCTGTGTCAGCGGTGAGAGAACTTCTGTCCTCTAGGCAGGTGCTAATCTAGCCTTTGCCTGAGGCTATCCGGCAAATGCCTCTGTGCAGGGCTTGGGCGGGGCAGGTCGCACAGGATCAACAGCGTGGGCCGGAGAGAGCAGTTATGGCGGCTCTCAGTCCTGTCCCCAGGGGCTCTGCCTCTCTGAGTCCCAGCACCCGCTGCAAAGCTGGGAGAGAAAGCTGCACTCGCTCTGACCGAAGCCAGACAGTCCCACTTCTCCCGTTTGAGTCTGGGTCCCTAAAGACTCGCCCGGATCTGGTGCTCAGAGTCTGCGACTCCCTCCCGATTGAAAACAACAACCGCGCCCTCCGCCGCCAGCCCGCTCCGCGCACTCCGCACCTCAGAATTTGACTTCAGCACTGCGCCTCCTCTGAGTGTCCGTGTGCGTTTCTCTTTCCTCCTAGTTGTAGGACTTCCACTCAGCCAGCGTTCCTGTGGTTCTGGGTGATGTCCCTTCCGTTTTTTGGTTTCACTTTTGAAGTAGTTGTTCAAAGCAGCAAACTCCGGCGTTAACCTATGCCGCCATCTTGGTTCTCTACCTAAATTTGATTTTTTTTAAAGAAAGCTAGCCTCTCCCAGTTATGGTAAATGTTGCCTATGGAAATATTAAGTAACAATTTAGGTAATTTTACTAGGTGATTCTGATTGAGAAATAATTAACTACATCCTTTTTTTTAATTATTATTATTAATTTCCGAGAGGAAGGGAGAGGGAAAGAGAGAAACATCAATGATGAGAGAGAATCATTGATCAGCTGCCTCCAGCACACCCCCACCTGGGCATCAAGCTTGAGTGGAATCGAACCTGGGGCCCTTCAGCCTGCAAAGCTGATGCTCTATCCACTGAGCAAATGGTCGGCAAACCTCAGCCCCTTGAGTGTGGCTCTTCCACAAAATACCATGTGTGGGCGCGCACGTACGGTGCGATTGAAACTTCGTGGCCCACGCTCAAGGGGCCAAAGAGCCGCATGTGGCTCGCGAGCCGCAGTTTGCCGACCACTACACTGAGCCAAACCAGCGAAGGCAACTACATCCTTTTGATTATTGCTATTGTGGAATTCTCCAAGGCTGCTAACTGAATATTCAGTACTTTACAAAGAAGGAAGTTGATCCCTGCTATAGGCAAATAAAAATATAGGCCAGTGCAAAGAGTTAAAAGTAAAACTTGTCTTTTGGGACTCTGTAGTCAGTTTTAAACCTCTCTTCCCTTCCTCTCTCCCAATCCCTGGTATTACATACATCAACCCCAGCATCTCTCTTGTTACAGCCAGATCTGTGATTTTTTTTATATGACCAGTATTGAGAATCTTCTTTTGAACTTCTCTAACATTCTGTAATGTTCTAGAAACAATGGGACCCAAAGGCTTCAGAATATCTTGGCAGTTTCTAACCAGATGTGTTTGTTTGGGGCTTGGGAAAGGGGATGTATTCCAGGAAAATTTAAACACAGTTTAAAATCTCAACTCCAGATTATCAGACATTAGAGCTGGGGGTGGCTTCAGAGAGCCACTAACCCATCGGTTCTCAACCTGTGGGTCGCGACCCCTTTGGCGGTTGAATGACCCTTTCACAGGGGTCGCCTAAGACCATCGGAAAACACATATATAATGACATACTGGTTTTGTGATTAATCACTATGCTTTAATTATGTTCAATTTGTAACAATGAAATTGGGGGACACCACAACATGAGGAACTGTATTAAAGGGTCGCGGCATTAGGAAGGTTGAGAACCACTGCACTAACCCATCTCACTCATTGTACAAATGAGGCAACAGACTGAGAGAGGCCGAGCTCACAAAGCTGGTGGTGTCTGCTCTCAGGTGGAACTCAGACCTGCCTCTTGCAGGGTCTCAGGACCCTCAAGAGCACTTCATGGACGTGGGCAGGTTGCTCAGTTGGTTAGAGCGTTCCCTCATATGCCAAGGTTATGGGTTTGATCCCTGGTCAGGGCACATACAGGAGTCAACCAAATTGCCCTAACCAGTTTGGCTCAGTGGATAGAGCATCAGCCTGCGGACTCAAGGGTCCCAGGTTCAATTCCGGTCAAGGGCATGTACCTTGGTTGCGGGCACAACCCCAGTAGGGAGTGTGCAGGAGGCAGCTGATCGATGTTTCTAACTCTCTATCCCTCTCCCTTCCTCTCTGTAAAAAAATCAATAAAATATATTTTTTTAAAAAATCAACCAATGAATACATAAATAAGTGGAATAATGAATCAATGTTTCTTACCCCCCCACACACACACACACACTCTCTTCCTCTTTCCAAGTTTAAAAAAAAAAAATGTCTGCACATGGCTAGTGAACAATAAATGTTTGTGCTTGACGGTGATGCTTGGAGCATTATAAAGTAGAAAGAAGTGTGGAATAATGTTACATGAGAGCAACTAGATTAAGGTGGGCCTTGGAAGTCAGGTAGCAAAATTTGATCAGTACACAAGATAGACTTGTTGAACCAGGGAATATATACATTACATAAATACCTGGAATAGTGAAAAACAATATGGGTACCACTGAAAGGAAAAATGAGGATAAACATGAACAAGTTGTACAAAATGTAATTAATTTGTGACCAAGCATTCATGGTCCTTTATTAGCCAAATAGAGCATGACACACCTATACAATGGGGCAGCATGCAGCCATTAAAAAGAATGTGCTATCACTTCAAGGTACTATATGAAACAATTTCCAGGTTTGAGTGTTAAATCGAAAAAGCAAGGAGCAGAACTAACACCTGTGTATAAGGTTTCTAAAGAAGAGAGGCAGACATGTTTGTATTTACATAAACAAGCCATGGACAGATAGAAAAAAACACTGGGTTGGGGAGAGGGAGTGAAAAAAGACTTTTTCCTGTCCAATCTTTTGCCCCTTTTGTCTTTCGTATCAGATGCACACATTGCCTATTCAAAAAAATTTTTTAGAAATTAAAATAAAAGCTCGGTTCCTTTTCAAAGGTGCTCACCCGTTCATGTCATGGATCCTGTATCCTAATTTCACCTGTTTCAATCAACGTGTAAACTTCACCTCTCCAGGCACCCCTTCCAGACTCACTAGTATAAGCACATGCACCTCTTCTCCCTTGCCTGCCCTCCCCAGCAATAACAAGAGAGAGAGAGTGAGCTTCTCTGCTCCATGTAACCTTTTTATCTACTTGGACTGCCTGCCTTCTGCTTTCCACATCTCTTACTGAAACTGCCTCCCATGGGACAGCAACATTTTCTTAAGTTGAGGAAGATGAAGAAAGTTTTTAAAAAGAAAACAAAAGCCCAAAGTTTGGCCAAGTGCCCTCTTTCAAGCTCCTGCCTGACTACCCATCTCCTCTGGGCTTTAAGGAGATGTTCTTTGGCAAGAAGGGCACTTTTTGTCTCCTGTCCACACAGACGCAGGCTTTTTTCTCTTGTCACGTGCCTGGCTCAAGCCAGTGGGCTGCTGTGTAACGTGATCTCCAAGGCCAGCCTCCTGACCCTCTCCAGTAACAAAACAGGGTAAGGCGACTGCAGCCGCCTGGGCAGGGGCTGAAGGGGAAGAGAAAGCAGCCCTGAGCTGTGGCCGGGACATTGGAGGAGCTGGGAAGCAGCCCACTGCAGAGGTGAGTGGGAATTGCTGGGGAGGGAAGCTCTTGCCAAAGTCAAGACCAGTCCAAGTTCATTTAAAGAAAAGGCAAGCTCGCCCTAGCCGGTATGCGCAGTGGATAGAGCGCCCGCCTGCAGATTGAAGGGTCCCAGGTTTGATTCCAGTCAAGGACACTTGCCTGGGTTGCAGGACCCCCAGTAGGGGGCGTGCAGGAGGCAGCCAATCAGTGATCATCATTGATGTTTCTTTCTCTCCCTTTCCCTTCCTCTCTGAAATCAATTAAAAAATTTATTTATTTATTTATTTTAAAGGAAGGAAAAGGCAAGCCCTGACCAGTGTGGCTCAGTTGGTTGGAGCATCGTCCCATACACCAAAAAGGTTGCAGATTCGATTCCTCGTTAGGACATAAACCTAGGTTTCAGGTTCCATCCCGGTCGGGGTATATAGGGGAGGCAACCAATTGAGATCAGTGATCTCTCATATCAATGTTTTTCTGTCTCTGTTTTTCTCTAAAAACCAATAAAAACATATCCTCAAGTGAGAATTTTTTTTAAAAAAGGCAAAATACATTCTCACATCTGGCACCTCCTATCCTCTCCACTCAAGATCTATGTCAGAACAATGTCCCAGAATGCTTTCTTCCCTCCTTCCTTCTTTATAATTAAATAATTTTTAAAATGTTTGATTGAGGCAAGATTGGTTTATAACATTGTTTCAGGTGTGCAACATTATACTTCAACATCTGTATATACTGCATCCCGCTCACCTCAAAAGTCAAGCTTCCAGCCAGCACCATGCAGTGGACCCCCCTTCCGTTTTGCCCTTCCCCCACCCCCCTTCCCCTCGGGTAAACACCATCTGTTGTCTGCCTCTGTAAGTTTGCTTTTCGTTTGTTTTGTTGTTGTTTGCTCATTTGGTTTTGGTTGTATAGCCCACATATGAGTGAAATCATATGGTGTTTGTCTTTTCCTATCTGACTTCTTTTACTTAGTGTAATACTTTTAAGGTCCATCCATGTTGTCATAAATGGCAGGATTTCACTTTTTTATGGCAGAGTAATAGTATATAGACCACATTTGCTTATCTTTGGTTGTTGATGGGCACTTAAGTTATTTCCATATCTTTTACAAAAATTTTTAATTTATTGATTTGAG